>NC_133620.1:436794189-437097939 GCF_048593235.1 Sminthopsis crassicaudata
TACTTGCCTCACAAATAAGACACTGAACCTAAGAGGAGCATACATAAATATTCTCTACAAATTGTTTGGTAAGTTTTGTGTTCATATAATAATAACCTGCACCAGTCCCATCATTGGCTTTCTTTGGGGGGAAGGATAGAATTTCTGTTTAGAGAAATGGTCCCAGGGAGTTCAGCTGCAGGCCTGATCACATGGGTGCTCCATCCCAACTAATGCCAGCCCCAACCCCTATCCCATATTGCCAACCCTGGCGAGAGCTGGAGGTTGCAGTACTTGGGAGGGTGAGGAGTTTGGACTATCCCTCCTCTGACCTTTTGTTTGAAGCACGGGCTTAGGAGGTCAGTCCAGTCTTAGTTTTGTTACTACCTAGCTGAAACACTTTGACCAAATCCTATTTTTTATCTATACCATGACTTCTTGGTCAGTAAAACAGAGGGTTGGATGTCATGACCTCTGCAGCCCCTTCCAGTTGACATTTTGGACCTCTGGGACTCCATCTTGGCAATACTCTTGGTATACCGAGGAGTTGTAAGGAACACTGGTATGCATTTGGCTCAACCCAAAAGGAACTGTACAAGTCAAGACAGAGTCTCCATGATGTCATTGGTTCTCTTCAAGAACAAAGGATGAATAACAACAAAAGGAATTCTCTCTATAACTTAATCAACAAGCAGTTGTCTGGCCTCTACTTGAGGGTCTCCCCTGAGGGGGAACTCATTATATCTCTTTATTCCACTTCTGTGCAGCTCAAAATGTTAGGATGTTTCCTAGATGCCAAGTCTAAATTCTCCCCTTTGTATTTCTAGCCATTGTTCATGATCTGGCTCTCAGGGGCCAGAGAGAACAAATCTGATCCTCCTCCCACACAGCTTGAACGGAGCTATTGTGTTTCTCAGGTTTCTCTTTTCCAGGATATCCACCCATTGATCCTTATATGATGTGAGAACTCAACTCTCTTTATCATCAATATCTTCCCAGAACTGGAGTGAGACTCTAGGTGATGAGACTCTAGGAGGTGACTTCCAACTAGGGCCAAGTACCCAAGGACTATCACTTCTGTATATCTAGAATTATGGCCTTGTTAAAGAAGGCTGAGATTGCATTAATTTAGGAGGCAGAGAAAGAAAATATATTTTTGTTTATTGAAAAATTTAATTTAAAACAAACAAAAATACCTTAGCTTTTGGGGGGAGGGCGGGGGGACTATTATATAACTGATGCATATTGAACCTTCCTTTCACTAAAATTCTATCTCCTCCCAACATTTTTGAGATAAACAGCTGTCAAAAAAACCCACATACAAACACAAAAAAACTATGCCTTTCTCAGCCGATATTTGGGAAGCTGATATATCATATCCATTTGCAATCCTTTATATTTGTCCTTATTGGATTAAATTTAGTCCAGGGCTCCAGGCTGATGAGATCCTTTGGATCTCTTACTCTGCCAGCTTTCTATGGAGTTAGAGATGTTTGTAGTTGGAAGAAACCTTGAAAGTCATTCATTCATTCATTTGTTCATCAAGCATGTAGCCCATCAGGTGGTGGAGGAAAAAGACAAGAACAAATAGCAACTGTTTTCAAGAAATTCTGCTCATAGAGGGGAAAACAGAATTTGCAGCAATAAATAAATATTATACATATGTGTGTATATACAATGTATACATGTTCACGCATATATATGAGCACAATGTACCTACATATATACATACATGTGCACATACACCTGTATTTATGTGTACATGCTTATGTATATGTACACATGAATATACATGTGAATAAGAATGCATTGCTTAAACACAGATACATATAGGTACATGTGCAAATTTGTGTATGCAGACTCATATATGTGTGAATCCATTTAGCAGTACTTTGACACTCTCATGGGATTCTGAGTATCTAGGCTCTTTGCCAGTGGTTTCAGTCCTACTGAGGGAGTTCCCTTAAGTGTAAGGGGCAGAGTTCCCTGTAAGCCAGCGCCCATTTAGGCACTTAACAAACAGTCAGATTAGGTTTTACAAAGAAATATTTATTTCAAAGGTATAATTACAAATATATGAATTTACTCCCTAGCCGTGAGGCTTAATCCCCCTTCCTACCTGGTATCACTCCAGTCTCCAGGAAGGGGATTAGGTTCATAGCTTAACTTGCTTCCTACACACCTCGGTCCCACTTTCTAAATCCCAATCCCATCCTTCCATCTGGGTTCAAGGCGTAGGCAGCCTGACTCTCAATTTCCTTGCAAAGAAAGCTGGACTATCTCCAGAAATCGTGGCTCCAAAGTCCCAACTCCTGAACCTGGTGGAAATTGCCCCTTCCACCTGAAACTGAGAAGGATAAATGAAACAGATCAGAAACAGAACCATTCATTTCTTCGAGCAGGAATAAAGAGATTGGGGGGGGGGAGATATTCTCACTCCTGGTTCACTTCACAGTGCCCACTCTGGAGGCGAACTGTGATTTTCATGCCCTGGAAGCAACAGGAAGCAACAGGAAGCAACAGGAAGGGGAAGAAGAAAAGCTGGGATGGGGGAAATGATTGTCTCAGTCAGACAGTGTTTTAAGATTTGAATGTTTGGGCTAAGCAGCCGATCAAAGGGTTCACTGACATGGTAGGAAAACACAGGCTGGAAGGTGTCTTCATACCCAGGGCAAGTTGTGGGTGTGAATGTGCCAGATTGCCCCCCCCACACTCTCACACACACATAAAGTTATAAAAAGCATATACATGCTATCGTACCATATCTATATCTATATCTATCTATGTGTATTTATATATATGTACAATTTGGGCATAGCTACACATGTATATGTATATACATACACACATACATATATATACATATACACATATACATACCTACAGTACATGGTATATATACATATAATTGCACTTATCTACAGTACATTGTATATATACATATAATTGTACCTACCTTGTATATATGTATGAAGCATAAGTACATATAAAAACATGGTACACTGTATATACATGACAAAATGTACACACATATTTTATACAAACATATACATATACATACATACCTACAGTACATTGTATATATATATACATAAAATTGCACCTACATTGTATATATGTACAATAAATAAATACATTCAAGCATACATATGATACATTGTACATACATAACAAAATATACACACATATTTCATACACACATATACATTATACTTACTTATAGTACATTGTATTTATATGTATATAATTGTACATACATTGTATATATATACATATACATACACATGGCACAGTGTATACACATAACAAAATACACATATATATGTACATATATACGCACACAACTATATACACACATGCATACATAGCTACAGAACATTGTATATATGTACATATACACGGCATGTTGTATATATGTAATAAAATGTACTCACATATTTTATACACACATGTATAACTACATACTGGCAGAATAGAATTAAAGTAATTTTGGGGGATGTGGAGAGAATAATACAATAAGAAGGGACTAAAGAAGATCATAGAACTGGTCAATCCCAGCTTCTTGAGGACTTCCAGCAATGGGAAGCTCACTACCACTTCCCCCCCACAGTAGCCCATTCTCTTTATAAACTTCTGCTCTTTGCCCTTGTAGCCCTTCCCTGATGAATCAACATCGTCTCTGTCAGGAGACGGATTCTTCCCCCGGCTCTTTGACTTTCCCATACGCTGTCATATTATCCCAATGGAACCTGTCCTGGCTCAGTCTCAGGCCTGTGAACATTTCTGCTAACAACAAATGTGAGTCAATCTGATGAGTCGGTAGGGATTGACTGGAAGTCCTGAGGCTGCAGATTATCCTCATTAGCGAGATAGGCACTAAATCAGGGGTGAATCACTAGGCCCACCATTAGGAAGGCGTCTCCCTGTTGATGTGGACTCCGCCATTGCTGCCGTAAATTTTGTCCTGGTTTGTCATGGGATGTGAAGCCTGAAAGTGCTAATTCTGGGGGAAAACCTCAATTCGTCTTTTTTCCCTCTGTCCATCCATCAGCCAAGCAGCCTGCTTCGCTGGCCTGAGACACGAGACCAGGTGAGTGTTGCTGCCCTGACAGGGGCATCTGGGAATTCTTCCAGGGAATCATTAAGGCACAATTAGACAGAGGCTACTCTTTCCCTCACAGAGGATGGGTTGTTATGCATGTAAATTAGATTCCTGGCATGATGCCTTTGTATTGAACACCACTGTGAAGTGACGACCTGTGTCTTACTTTTGGGGGCGTTGGGATCTGCTTTCTGTTCTCTGGATCCATCCATTCTCCAGCCCTGCTTTTTTCCCCAATTATTATCCAGCTAACTTTTTCTATTGTGTGTCCATTACATCAAAAATTGGATTTGGGGTCAGGATATCTGCCCCACTCTGTCACTTCTTAAGTGATACTGGCCTAGTTAGTTAATTTTTCTGCATCTTTGCTTCTTGAACAACAACAACAAAAAAATGTGAGATTCATAGTCATGTTATCTATCTCATGGGATTGATGGGAAGATCAGATGAGAGTCACATACAATGTTTTGTAAGCCAAATGTATCAGTAGGTTATTAGGAAGCGGTATGGACCTGGAACCAGGAAGATCTGAATTCAAATTTTGCTTATTAGGTGTGTGATCTTTTGGGAAATCCCTTAACCTCTGCCAGTCTCATTGTAAAACAAACAAACAAAAAAAACAACAACAAAAACCAACTTTGTAACTTAAAGGGTCATGGGGATCAAATGAGATAATATATATATAAGGTGCTTTGCAAATCATGAAATGTTTTATAAATGTGAATTATTACATGGCAGGACTGTTATTACATGGCAGGGTCTCCTTCCACTTGTCAGACCTTCCAGAATGATACAATTCTAGAAAAACTTTACCTTCACTGGCTAAATCACTGGTCCCTCAAGCCCACTGTTCTGAGTTGTTGGATGGCAAGAGTAGCTCCCCAAAGAAACTCTAGCTGCTTTAGGCAACTAGGTAAGTACAGTGGCCTTGGGCTAGAAGACCAGCTCAGATATGGCCTCAGGCACCTGCTAGATATGGGACTCTGAGCAGGTCATATGCCCTCTGTTTGCCTCAGTTTTCTCATCTACAAAATGGTATAATAATAATATCCCTAAATGAGAGAATGTAATGTTCCTGGTATATCTTTGTTTCTATATCCCCTCTATTTACTATTTGATATGTTCTAGCATATTTGCCAGATATTTGCTATTACTATGTTTGTTCTCTCTATCTTTTCCTCTCTGTCTCTCTGTTTATGTCTCTGTCATCTCTCTTTCATCTCTCTCTCAGATCTCTCTCTGTCTCTCTGTCTCACTCTCTTCTTCCTCCTCTTTTTCCTCTTCTTCCTCCTCCTCCTTTTCTTTTTCCTCCTCCTTTTCCCTCTGTTTCTTTCTGCCTATCTCTCTCTCTTTATCTCTGTCTCTGTCTTTATCTCTTTCTGTCTGTCTCATTCTCTCTGTCTCTGTCTCTCTCTTTATCTCTATCTCTATACTGTCTGTCTCTCTCTCTCTTTCTGTCTCTTTCTCTTCTGTCTCTCTGTCTGTCTCTCTCTCTCTCTCTCTCTCTCTCTCACACACACACACACACATACACACATACACACACACAACACGATAAATTGAATCTAAACAACACAGTAAAGTCTGTCACAGTAGAAGTATAAGGAAAGGCTTCCTATAAAAGACGAGGTCTTGTTTGGGACCTAAAGGAAGCTGGGAAAGGCTGGAGAGCTCAGTTGGGAGAGCATTCTAGGCAAGGAAGATGGCCAGTGAAAATTACCAGAGCTGAGAAATGGAGCTTCTTATTCAAGAAGAAGAGTCCAGATTGCTAGTATATTGGAAGGGGAGTAAAGTATAAGAAGACTGAAAAGTAGGAAGAATGAGGTTACAAAAGGCACTGAATGCTAAAGAGAAGATTTTATATTTAATCTAGGGGAAGGTGTGACAGAAAGCTGCTGTCCTTTATTGAATAAAGAGGGTGTATATGATCAGATCTGTGCTTTAAGAAAATTAACTTGACCACAGAGAGGTCACCTCCCCCCCCCCCCAGTGATGGCAGTAAGAGGGAAGAGAAGATGACATATGTAGAGATGTTACAGAGGAAAAATCAACAGCACTTTGGCAACAGATTGGAAATGGGGATGGAGTGTAAGAGGGAGTGAGTGAGGTGTCAAAGATGAGCCTAGATTGTAATCCGGTGATTAGGAGGATTATTCTGGACAGTAATAGGGAAGTGTGGAAAGAAGGAACATTTGGGGTAAAAAAAAAAACCGGGTTCGGTTTTAGACATGTTGAATTTAGAATATCTGTGGAATATTCCCTAGAATACTTTCACCTAGGAGCAAGCCAGTAACTTCCAACTTCAGATAACTCTAATGGTTAGAAAGGTAATGTGGCATAATACATGGAGGGCTAGCCTCAGCATCCCAAAGACATGAGTGCAGAAATCCTGCCTCTGACTGTGGGCAAATCAGTTAATTCCTCACACACAAAATAAATGAATAATTGCTATTTAATGTTTTAATAAAATTTTTAAAAATTTTAATTAAAAAAATTAAATAACTCAGTTTGACAAATCTCTGTTAAACAGCTTCTATATATTAGGCACATGGAGGAGATAGAGAAACAAAGATAAATGGTCCCTGTACTCAAGTGAGCCACATTGTCCTAATGATATCATGAAAAAAAAATACAAAGTGATTTGCAGAGAAAGAGGGCACCCACAATTGGGGGAATCAGGGAGGAGGCACTTGATTTGGATTTTGAAAGATGTCGAGAAAAGAGAGAACCGGATTCAATTCGACAAATAATATTCAATGTCTAATCTATAGAGGAACCATGCAGGTGCTGAGAATACAAAAATAGAAGTGAAGAAGTACCTACCCTAAGGATACTTGAGGGTATCCTTGATATGTATTTTTACGTTCTTCTGGGGTTGGGGAAGATGTTGTGAATATGAGGAATAGCTTGAATGAACAAAGGAGGAAAATGGAATTTTGATTTGAGTTTTAATTTGACAAGTAATTATAAAACAGATTAACATAAAGGGTTTTTTTTAAGACTATAAATTCAGATGTCCCAGTGGGTGAGATGAGGAAAGCTTTGACGTTCGTACTTGCCCTATATCATGAAGCAAGGCTACAAGAAGGTAAAAGGCATTCCTCCTAGAGAGAATGAGGCTAGATGAAGGTATGGAGGGCTTAAAAAATGCATGAATATAGGCTGGGAGGGGAAAGAACATTAGGGAAGGCTAGAAAGAAAGATTTGAGTTGAGTTAAAAAGGACTTTCTGATAAGTTAGTCTCTGTCCAATAAACAATGGTTAGTCAGTGATTGTTTTTTGAGCAGGGGAATAGTATGATGGGATACTTGTTTGTACATTAGGAAAGGTAATCTGAAAGAGATGGGGATAGATAAGGTAAGAAACTGAAGATAGGGATATACAATGTCATTTTTGCTTCTGTGGATCTCAAAAGAAGCAAACAGACATTTAAACAAATATTCTGGCTTTGAGATCCCTAAGTCCTGCCATATTTTCCCCACCTTGTCTTGCCTTCCAGGATGACACAGAAATCTTGTCTTGACACTTGTTTTGAGGTAATTTTTTTTCTTCCCACTCTCTACTTCTTTTACTTTTGGCCATAGTTATGGCCATTCTCTATCTGGCTTGTGCAGTCAAGCCCAGAGGGAGGGCATTGGAGCTTGGGAAAAATGTAGTCTAGACAGGAAGGAAAAAAAAAAAACCCACTTCCTTCCATCACTCTAGGAGGCATTCAAAACCTGCATGGGTCAATGAATGAATGAATTCAAGTGTGAAGATAATGATAATAGTACTCAACTGTGGCGATGATGATAATAATAATAATAATAATAATAATAATAATAGCTAGTATTTATGTAATGTTTTAAGGTTTATAAAGTATTTTACAAATATTAACTCATTTTATCTTCACAAGTACCCTGAGTGGTGCTGTTATTATTCCCATTTTGCAGTTGAGAAAACTGAGGCAGTTAGCAATGAAAAAAAAAAATTAGTTTCCCAGGGTAATACAGCTAATGAGTATCAGAGCTGAGAACTGAATTCAGCTTTTTTGACTTGAAGATCAGAGCTCTCCCTATTATACCAATCCACTAACTTTTCTCTTCTGGTTTTCACGAGAAGGCAGGTGGTGAGAACCCAAAGGTTGAATAAATATTCAGTCTTTCAATGGGGTTAGGAAGGGAGGGGTAAATTCCTTGACACAGAAGAAACAGTTGAAGCAAACAGTTAAAACTCAGCAGTCCTGAGAAAGCCAGAAGGGTCAAGGAGATGGAGCAGGAAACAGCAGTGAAAGGTATGGAGACTGGGAAAAGTCAACATAGCATTGAGAGACAAGCCCTTCCACCCCAGGCACCTCAGAATGGGGTATTTCCCTCTTAGGTAAGTAAACCAATTAAATTGACTTAATAAGAAGTTAGTGGAGAGTGTGAGTGAATAGGATGGTGAGAACAGAAGGTCTCATTTAGCCCTTCCACCTGTGGAACCAGAAAGATTCACGAGGACCAAGAGAATGAGGTACCATGATTCCCCGAGTTCCTGGCTCTGAAGGCAACCAGCTAAGATCACCTCTGGGCCTTGGAAGATCAGCTGTGTCCTGCCCACAGGGATCTGTCTCAGGACAGATTCCTAAGCAAACACTGAAAGGACAAGCAGACAGAAATCACACAACTCTAGAATCCCGGAGTTGGATGTTGGATGTGACTTCGGAGGCCATCTAGTCTAACCAGTACCTGGCTAAGAGTCTAGTCTAAGACACACCCATCAAATATTTGTCCGGCTTTTTTTTTTTTTGAGGAGGGGAATTCACTGCCTGACACAGCCTCTTCCTGAGGTCTGGGATATCTCTAGTTGTGAGTTTTATTTGCTTTTGTTTAAGGATTAAGTGACTTATCTAGGGTCACACAGCTAGCAAGTGAGGTCATATTTGAATTCAGGTTCTCCTGGCTCTAAGGTCCGTACCCTATCCACTGCATCACCTGGCTGTCCCTGATATCTCTAATGGCAAGAAAACTTTTTTTTTTTGACATGGAGCCTAAAAGTGTCATTTTACAACATCTAATGATTTCTCCCATTTCTTCCTTCTGAGTCCAGGAGGGATAGCAGATATTTGATTTCAAATAAACCCTGAATCTTCTCTTCTCCAGGATAAATGCCTACATAGGATAAATGGCTACAAGAGAATGGATACAGTGCAAGAACATTGACTGGAGGTTAGGGGTTATTACCCTGGGACTTGAAGACTTTAACAAAAATGATAACATATTTCAATATGATAGGTTTTCTTTGTAATTTTATGTATTTGATGAATTTGAACGCATTATTCTGAGAAGGGGCCCATAGTTTCCACACAAAACCATCTATCCTTTCTTGATAGCCCACACATTTTCTCACATGAAAGCCCGAGCAATTTCCTGAATTCTGTTGGCTGTGGCCATGACGGTAAAGGACTGGGGTTTCAGGCTGCCTTATGGTTTCTTGTTTAGATGTCACCCACATCTGTTCTTATCTCAAATGTATAAATTTGGGATGAGTAGAAAATGGACAAAGAATTCTCAGGATCCAGGAGCAGGTGGATCCCATGGAGTAGGTCCCTCAGAGATGCTAAAGTAGTTGAGTTTGGGTGGGGGATGATTGATTTTGTGTCTGAAAATCATTTCAATAGAAAATGTTTTTCAGCTGCCAACAAATGGATTTGGTTAGAGAGCTTTAAAGTAAAAAGGGCTTTAGGAAGGAAAATTCCGGCATGGAAAGGAACCAATCTTCCATGAGCAGATTCCAAAGTGATTTGATTGACAAATATTTCATGTTTACAAGCACAGAGAAACAAATAAACAAAGACAAATCCTGGGTTTTGAAATAGTATACAAGTATACTGGTTATCAAATTCACCGTAGGGAAGGGTCCTTTCTTATGGTAGCAAACTTCTTCCTCTTGACCAGCCATCTCATAAATAGGAGTTTTTCTAGTACAGAACATCCTGGAGATTATAATTTCACAAAATTTGGAGTTGGGAGAGCCCTCAGAACATATGGAGAGCTCAGAGCAAAACTATCTATAATTCTGGGAAAAAGAGAGCTTGGTTTTCGTAGAGGGCTGTTCGTAGACGCCCCTTGGGTATTGCAAACTCACTGAAATCAGAGGTTGTGAGATCTGGGCTGCTTGTGAGGGGTTGTATTATACCTTGAGTCAAACCTGAAAATGTTAGAATGAAGCGAACTGAGAGATCAGAGGTTCTTTAAGATCTCATTGTGGTTAGGGGATGACTAACGGGCTCTGGCAATGAATTGGTGACTTCCTCTCAAAGGCACCTAACTTAGAGAGCTAGCTGAGGTCAAGTTCCAGCTCTCGGGTCTCATCCTACGGATCCGCCCGCCTTGGTGGTTTCCCCAAGTTTTATAATCCCATGGATGGCATGGACATCTTAAAGATTCCATTGGTTCCATCTGAAGCTGTCTTGCGTGTGTGTCTACACTGCCAAAATGACTTGCCACTTGGGTCCAAAAAATTAGTCAAACAAATAGTTTTGGCTTCATTTAGGCATGATATCATTGGATTTGGCTTCTGGTGTCTCTTCCTGGTCTGTCATGTGCTGGTGGGGGAGGGTCTCTGAACATCTGCTGAGGTTTACCACGCTCTGCCCTTGAGATTCAGACCGATTGATCCTCCTAACCACTACGCTTCTCCCTGCTGCCTCTGTTCCTAGGATCTCATGGGTGCCAGGGGCTGTCCCATCTCTTCCCCTCAGCCTACATGAGCATCCTAGGATGCAAGAGTGGTGGTAGAAAGACCCAAGCCCCACCACAAAGTTTATTGCTTGTTATCCTCTCTTTAGTCCTGATGGAAAAAAAGAGAAATCACTGATTCATTTGCTTCTTCTCATGCTGGTGAATTTTTCCTTCCAACCTTTGCTGAGCTGTCTCAATGAGCTGGTGACTAGTATCTTCCGCTAGAGAAAGAGAACAGTCATCCAGGGAGTATTTGCCTGGGAAAATGTCTTTCCATTTGTAGAAGATGAGGTATTTTCTCACAAAGGTTTATTTCTCAGAAATTCTTTCCCCCCATATAGAGCCCCTCTCTCACCTCTCTTCAGCTCCCTAAATTCAGTTAGCTGCAGTGGTTTACCCTAGCATTCACCCTTCCACTTCCCACTCCAACCCCCATTTTGTTCTTCATCTGTATGGACAATTGCAGGGATTAGATCAGGCTTATTACAGATATGGTCTTAGGATAGGGATGGGAATCTTTTTAGTACTCTGCCTACTGCACTGGCCTTGCTTCACTATTATTCCATGTCTTCTGATCATGGGAAACCAGACCAAGGCTTAGTATTTCATTTAACATTTGGTTTTTCTACTAGCTGTCATAGAATCACAGAATCATAGAAGATCAGAACTGGAAGGGGCCCCTTAGGGATCATCTAACTTAGGAATTGTTCACATTTTTGGTGTCATGGACCCCATGACATAGAAAGTCTGGTAAAACCTATAGACTCTTTTACAGAAAAAAAAAAGACTTAAAAATAAAATATAGAAATTTACAAAAGAAGCTAATTATATTGAAGTTCTCTTTTTAAACTCATGAATCCCAGGTTAAGAATCCCTGCTCTAGCCCAGAGATGGCAATTTGTGGCCCACATGAGATCTGTAAAATCTAATTGGGGAAGTATATATACATATATATGTGTGTGTGTGTGTGTGTGTGTGTGTGTGTGTGTATATATAAATGTGTGTGTGTATGTGTATATATATATATAGACAATCGGGGTTAAGTGACCTGTCCAGGGTCACACAGCTAGGAAGTGTTCAGTGACTGAGGCCAGATCAGCTCCTCCTGACTTCAGGGCTGGTGCTCTATCCACTGAGAAATCTAACTACCCCCATGGGAATATTTAAGAAAATAAAAACACCTTAAAATAGATAACCTTACAATTTAAAGCTGAATCAATATGTGGCCCAGCAAGGATCTCTCTATATAGATCTTTACTGGCTCCCTTTCTCTTTGGGTTAGACACAATTACTCTAGACCAACTTTTTCATTTGCAGATGAAGACTGAGGCCCAGAAAATATAATGCCTTGTCCAGGGCCTTACAGAGCAAACTGGTATCAAACCAAAAGTAAAGAACCAGGAATCTTTGCTCCCATTCATATTTTCCAGTTTAGAAGGTCCCACTTCAACTGTTATGGCTCTGTAAAGACTGACTATAAGTGGAGGAAGAAATATTTTTAACCAAATGCTTGGGAATGTTTGGGTCTAGTTGGGAAATACTTGTTCCCTGTAGATCCAGTTGAAGAGTACATAGGGAGTATTTACTTAACCGAAGAGAGAGGTAGAAAAGGTCCTCAATAAATATTTGTTGAATGAATACAAAAGCCATTTTCCATGATGCCTACCAACAAAAATATTAAAAGCCCTACTGATAAGGAAACTATAAACAGCTAAAGCATACAGCACAACTCATTTCACCTTTTGGCCTTAAAAAATAAAGAAAAATGGAGGCATCTGAGACGTGAAAATATTCTGGAAGAGAAAATGAAGACCATTTTTCATTTTTCTATCTGATTTCTTTTGGTTCAGGGATCAGAGCAGCTGCAGAGGGACCTTCCCTCTCTGAAAGTCAGTTTTCCACAAGGCTTCATTGTCTTTAAATACTTCTATGGTTCCATGAGTTCATACACTGTGCAGATCATAATGTATCTATCCCTTTTCATTCTGTGTGATTCCTGTTCATGTGCTCCCATAAATCCTCCAGAGAAGCTATGACCGATGTGTTGGAGACCATATTTAAAGATATCTCTTATCATTCTCTGCATACTAGTACAGACATCAATTGATCTTTGTTATTTATGTCTTGCTCTTTTTACCTGACTGATCTTATTCTTCTTTCTGATCATGCACATTTTCTAGGTAATATATTTCATGGCACTTCCTACATATGAATCATTACTGGTAATATACTTCAGTTTTTAATGCTAACTTTTGATCTGTCTGGAGGTCTTGGAGTCACTAGAAATTTTGATTCTTCAGGTTGTGACAATTAACCCCTTAAGAAATAGTTGTTGACAGTAACAAGGTTATATGATGATCCACATGATGGACTTGGTTCTTTTCAACAATGAGATGATTCAAGGTAATTCCAATAGACTTGTGATGAAAAGTACCATCCACGTCCTGAGAGAGAACTATGGAGATTGAATGTGAATCAAAGCATAGTATTTTTACTTTTGTTGTTGTTTGTTGTTGTTATTTGTTAGCTTTTTTTCCTTTTTCACGTTTTTTCCCCTTTTGATATGATTTTTTTTTGTGCAGCATGAAAGATGTGGAAATATATCTAGAAGAACTGCACATATTTAACCTAAATTGGATATCTTGGGGAGGGAGTTGGGAGGGAGGAAAGGATAAAAATTTGGAACAAGGTTTTGTGAAGCTAAATGTTGAAAACTATCTTTGCATGTATTTGGAAAAATAAAATATTAAAAAGAGAGATAATATGAAAGTTATTTTAAAAAAAGAAATAGTTGTTGAATGAGTGGGTGAATAGATAGATGAATGAATAAGTGAATGAATGGAAGTCTTTGTGGATATCAGTAAACATGAAGGCTTTCTTCCCTTTCCACTATCCATCCTCAGAGTTCCTTTCTTCACCTCTCTTAAGATTTAATATTTTTATAAATAGTAGCAGAAAAGTGTGAGTCTTTGTGAGCCACGGAATCAGATATATCTTGATGTGATCAACACATCCAAAGCCTTGGGATTCATGCTAGCATAGATCATTTCCTATCTATCTCTGTGTCTCACCCATTGCACTATTGTCCTTGACTTCATTGGTGTGGACACTGCCTCCATCACCACAGATTCTTATCCCTCCATACCTTAATACATCACATTCTTGAGTTGCTATGGTCAAACACCAAAACAAAACAAATAATATCTCAGTGGCCAATTCTTTGGTGATTCACCCAGAATGCACTTAGCTAGACTGGTCACCAGGCATCTGATAGTCCATCCTTAGGATACTACCAGTTGCTCTTCTACTTGGTAGGACCTACTTGTTTTCAACTTTGTCCCAAGAAAGCCTCAGAGAAGGGTATTAGTAGGGCTCCTTATGCATAGTAAGAACTTACTAAATGTTTCTTTATATAATGAATAAGTTGGTCATTAACTAATACATTAGAAATATTATTCCTCTCATCATTAACTAGGGTTTTTCTATTCTACTGAGAATTTTAGGCACTCAGCTATAGCAAGCTGTTTGGGAAGATTTGGGGTTTGGGTAAATGGAGAAAGGATTTTTTTTTTTTGTCCCAGGCAAATTATAGGTTCTCTATGTCTAGAGTTGACCCCACCCTTCCTATCTGGCTGTAATCCAACAGTGACTTTATTAGTAGTGAGGTTAAGAGACTAGGAAGTGGTGGAGCCAGGTGGGGTCATTAATTAGATAATGAGCTAGAAGAGTATCCCTCTTGAGGAAGGCCATGTCAAATTGGAATGTGAGCCTTCAGAAAGGCAAATAAAGATTCTTAGAATGAAACTGATGTTTGTCTCCTTAGAGCTCTTTGACGGAAGGGTCTTTAAAAGCAAGGAACTTAAGCAGGTATAGAGAAGAGGATGAAATCTTCCTTGAAGAGAGGGGTAAGGGAGAAGGGTTAAAGGGAAGCAGTTTAGGACATTGCTTTTGGGACGTGATCAGCCATTGGGAGTGGCTATTGGGACAAAAGCAGGCCAATGGTTCCCTGTTGTGCTTGGCTGTTTCTTCCTTCAGAGAAGTGTTTACTTTGGAACATAGGAACAGAATATTTCCTGGGAGCTTAGGGGAGTCCTAGGGATGGGTGTGACAATACATTGTGCCCTGTATGGGCACTAGAAATAGCTCTTCTTTGTTAACATGAACTACTCTCATGACAGCAGAGCATATAGGAGGCCAGCTAGAGAAATATGGTACAACCCCAAAGAAAGAGGGGGGAAAAGATTTATATGGATAAAATAGCTATAGTGACATTTTTGCTTTTTGAGGTTTTTTTTTTTTTGTTGTTGTTGTTATAATAAAGCATACAAAATAAAGTAGTGCCCATCAGTTGAGGAGTGAGTGAAGAAAATATGGCATATAAAAGTAATGCAATTTAATTTTACCAAAAGGCATGATGAAAGGGATGAATGTTTCAGAGAATACTGGGAAGACTTATATGAACTGATGCAGAGTGAAGTATGCAGAATCGGGAGAACATTTTACATGGTAACGAAGAAAAATGTTTTTGAAAGACTCCATCAGTTTTCTCTCTGGAGAGGTAGCATTTTTTTTTTTTTTATCATAACTCTTAGTTGTTGTTTTTTTTTTTTTCCCCTGAAGCTGGGGGTTAAGTGATTTGCCCAGGGTCACACAGCTAGGAAGTGTTAAGTGTCTGAGACCAAATTTGAACTCTGGTCCTCCTGAATAAAAGGCTAGTGCTCTATCCACTGCGCCACCTAGCTAACCCCTATCATAACTCTTAAAGAAAATGTTTTGAATCATTACATTGCTGAGAATAAGTCATACAATATTGCTGTTACTATGTACAGTGTTCTTTTTCTGCTCACTTCACTTTGTGTAAGTTCATATAAGTCTTCCCAGGTTTTTCTGAAACCATTCTGCTCATCATTTCTTATAGCAATGTAATTAATATTTTTAAAAGGATGCATACAAGAGAACAGAAGGGAGACTAGAAAACATAGGTAAGACAACTTCTAAAGTTACATATTGAATTTATTATACTTAAAAGGATAAAGTCAAGTTACATATAATAGATTCGTTTCATGTACCATTCTTTTTTTCTGTCCAACTTTATATGTTAAAATTCTCATTTTATTTAGTGTTTATTATGTTAAGAATCTTTTTTAAAGGTACTATAAATACAAAGCTCTGTATCTCTATTGGTTCATCCTGAAGGATGTCTTTCTTTTGGACCTCTAAGATGTCACCATGACTGCTTCCTGTCTTAGACTTCTTGGCTGATGAAGTGAGTGAGAAGCAGACATAGAACAGACCACAGGATTTCAGGATTGGAAGGGTCCTTGAAGGCCATTCAGTTCACCTTGCACCTGTATAGGAATTCTTTTTACCATATACCCCACAAATCATTATCCAGTCTTTGCTTAAAACTTTCCATGAGGGGAAACTCACTATCTTCTAAGTAGCCCATTTCACATTTGGACAGCTCTACTTGCTAACCTTGTATCAAGTTTACATTTGAAAGAATATGATTTTGCTGGTATATACCTTGGAAAATAGGTGCTATTATTATCCTCATTTTATAAATGAGGAAACTGAGGTAGACAGAGGTTAAATGCCTGATCCGTGATCATCTAGCTGGTAAATGTCAGAGATGGCATTTGACCTCAGATCTTCCTGAATCAATTCTAGCCACTTTGTCCCATTCTTTCAAATACACAAAGAGAGCCATTAGGTTTCTCTTCTTCACCCCAATCAGGTTTCTTTGCTTCCAGTCTTCCCTCCAAGCCTCCTCTTCTCTATTCTTAAAAAAAACTGGACCTCACATCAGGAAGACCTGAGTTTTTACACAACTCTTAGCAGGTCAATGATTTTGGGCAAGTCACTTAACTCTTCAGACCTCTATTTCCTCACCTGTAAAATGGAATAATACAAAACCTACAGTCACAGGATTATTATCAAATAAAACAATGAGCTGGGTAGCATGGTGGACTTGGAGATAGGGAGCCCTGAGACTCAATCCTGCCTCAGTCCCTTACTAGCTATGTGACTCTGGGCAAGTCTACCTCTCTTACCTATGGTAAAATGGGGATAATGGTATCTGCTTCTCAGGATTGTTATGAAGATGAAATGAGATTATATGTGTAATGTGCTTTGTAAATCCTAATGCATTAGATGAATATTAGCTATTATTATCACCATCATCATAACTATCATCATCACCATGATCACAATCATAATCATCATGATCATGATCACAATAGAATCTCTGAATTGGAAGAGATCTGAAAAACTTATGGCCTAACCCCCATAGGACGAAAAATCCTGTCTACATCTCTTCTGGTAAATGGCCATCAGCTGCTACTTAAAGATCTCTGAGGATAGGGAATACACAAAACAAATTGGATAGCCCATTCTATGCTTTGGCAGTTGTCTTCCTTAGCAAGTTTTCCCTTAGGTTGAATTGAAAATCCACTTTTTTACAAGTTATTTGCTGATTGCTCCTCATTTTGCTTACTGAGGCCAAATAGAATAGGGCCATTCTCTTTCCTATATGCTGACCCTTCTAATATATGTGTGATCAAAAGGTCCCATGATATATAATATATATGCAAGAACTTTATGATATATATGTATATATATAATATGTGTGTATATATAATATGTGTAATATATATTATAAACATATAAATATATTTTTTCTAAATAATAAATTTAGAAAATTAAAAAAAAATAAATTAAAAACAAGATGGTGCTAATTTTGATGGTGATAAGATAATATGGTTGATATAGCACCAGCCCTGGAGTACCTCAGGTCAGGAAGGCCTGAGTTCAAATCTGGCCTCAGACATTTATTGGGTGACCTTGGTTTTTTTTTTTTTTTTTTCAGTCATGGGTGGAGTAGTGGATAGAGCACTGGACCTGGAGTCTGAAAGACCCGAGTTCAATATGGCCTTGGAAAAATCACTTAATCTCTTTCTGCTCAGGTTTCCTTATCTAATAACACCTAGAGCTTTTGTGAGAATCCAGTGAGATAATATTTGTAAAACATTTCGCAAACCTTGAAGTGTTATGTAAATGCCAGTTTAGGTGCTACATCTAAAATCATTCCTTCCCATAATCAAAAGGGCAGTCACACGAGGATGAACACAATGAACCATGAGTCAGAAAAGTATCTTGACTATTGGGGTGGGCGCTGCTTCTTTCTTTACTGGTATGAGCACTTCCACGAGAACACAGCTTCTCTCTAGATCCACCCTTCTTCTCTCATGGTCTACTCTGACTGTGCAGGTTGTTCTAGCCAGAGACCCAGCCCAATATTCATCCAATGTCCCTACCTTCCCTTCCCTTCCTAACTTTACTTTTCTGCTTATTTTCCTATCTTTCAGGCAAGTCCAGTAAACTGGGATTAAAGCTGCTAGACATACATAGGTGAGAAGGGACAGGAGGTAAAGCCGAATAGTGGGAGAAGATTGTTACCATCATGGATGACACTAGTCCCTAGTGTAGTGGAAGCAGTATTGGAGCCAAAGGTACTGGTCGGATGACCATGAATGAGTCATTTAATTTTCTTTGACTTCAGTTATCTGTAAAATGAGGGAGTTGCACTAGATGGCTTCTAGCTCTAGATCTGGGCTCCTTGAAGTTCCCAGATCTCTTTGGGCCTTAATTTTCTCATCTACAGAATTATAGGTTTGGATTAGGTGGTCTCTAATGTTTCTCAATCTAGGCTCATATAATCAGTCCTATGGGAGGTAGCTAGATGGCTTAGTGGATAGAGCACTGAACTGGTTGTCAGAAAGACCTAAGTTTAGATTTGAGTCTCAGACATTTACCTTAATCTGTGGGAGAAAAAAAAATGGCAAACTACTCTCATATCTTTGCCAAAAAAACCACATAGACAGCACAGGTTTGCTATTGTACATGGGGTCAAAAAGAATTAGACATGACTGAATGACTCAACAACAATAAATAATCCTATGACTCACTGGTTCTAGACCTTTCAATGTAGTCTAGAACTGCTAGAATCATAACAATTGTACTTAGAACTCACATTTATCCAGTAATTTTATAGTTCCAAAGCATTTTGCAAAATATTTACACTTAGAGTGCTTTGAATATAGTGGGTGATTAAAACATGCTTTTGAACTTAAGATTTTTTTTTAATTTTATTTTTTTTATTATATATATATTTTTTATAATATTATCCCTTGTATTCATTTTTCCAAATTATCCCCCCCTCCCTCTATTCCCTCCCCCCGATGACAGGCAATCCCATACATTTTACATGTGTTACAATATAGTCTAGATACAATATATGTGTGTAAATACCATTTTCTTGTTGCACAATAAGCATTAGATTCCGAAGGTACATGCAACCTGGGCAGACAGATATTAGTGCTAACAATTTACATTCACTTCTCAGTGTTTCTTCTCTGGGTGTAGCTACCTCTGTCCATCATTGATCAACTGGAAGTGAGTTGGTTTTTCTTTATGTTGAAGATTTCCACTTCCATCAGAATACATCCTCATACAGTATTGTTGTTGAAGTGTACAGTGATCTTCTGGTTCTGCTCATTTCACTCAGCATCAGTTGATTTATGAACTTAAGATTTTAAAAGCACTTTCAGCAATTGAATTAAATTCAGCAAATATTTGACAGGCTGCTTGCTGATACAAAATACCACAAAGACAAAAAAGAAAATAGCTCTGTGGCCTCAAGGAGCCTCCAATCTAAGGGGGATGTAATGCTTTCAGAGAGAGAAAAATGACACTAATAAGTAGAGGGTTAATTAGAGAAGGCTCCTGTGTCATATTTTCAGGAAGGGTCTCTACAAGGAGGAAGATTTTGTTGTTCAGTTGGTTTCAATTCTTTGTGATTCCATTTCTTGGCAGAGATACTGGAGTGCTTTGCTGTTTCCTTCTCCAGCTCATCTTATAATGATGAAACTGAGGTAAATAGAAATAAGTGATTTGTCCAGGATTACCCAGGTAGGAAGTATCTGAATCTAAACTCATCTTCCTGACTGTATGCACTATGGAGCCTCGGTGTCTCATAAGAGGAAGCAAGGAGGGAAGATCCATTCCAAATAATAATGTAGAATCCCTAAAACTATATGTAATGTAAATTGGCAAAGAAATGTGCGATTTACACAAACGTTTTCAGGGAGCACATCTACTAGGGAACATGAGGCATAATTGTGTAGCTATTATATATAGTGGAAAGAGCTTGGAATTAGAAACCACCTGATGTTTATTTTATCTCATCCTTTCCCCAGGAGAGTGTGAGTCACTTGATTGTTTTTTATTTTATCTTTTTGCACCCTTAGCCCTTAGCATAGTACCTACCAAGCATACAGAAGGAGCTTAATAACTATCTGTTGAGTTGAATCAGATCGTATTATATTTGTACAGGTCCATGTCTGTCCTATGTACCAAGCTGCAATAAGGCAATTTATACAAAATCAACCTAGAAAACAAGCATCAATAAACATTTAGCCACATTCTATTTCTCCTGACAGATAATTGGGCCAGTATTTAAACACTTTGTCTTTCCTGGCAGGGCCAGGAAGTAATAATGGTGGTAGTGCTGGTAATAGTAGTGGTGGTGGTAGTAACAGTATTAGTAGCAGTGGTAGTAGTAACAGTAACAGTAATCATGGTAGTTGTAGTAACACTATTAGTAGCAGTGGTAGTAGTAACAGTAGCATAGTCATGGTAGTTGTAGTAACAGTATTAGTAGCAGTAGTTGTAGTAACAGTAACAGTAGTTGTGGTCGTGGTGGTAGCAGTACTGGCAGTAGTACTAGTGGTAGTGTGGTAATGGTATGCATGGTTCTGAAGAAGATCCAATGAGGAAGATGGAGGCTCACCTGCACAGGGAGGAGGGGGTGGTGTCCTGAAGACCTTGAGAGAGAAGTCTGTCAAGGAGAAGAGGGTTCAGGAAGGATAAAGACTAAGAAAAGGTCATTGGATTTGGCCAATGAAGTAGTCAGCAGTGGGGTAGCTGGGTGGTGCTGTGAACAGAGCACCAGCCCTGGAGTCAGGAAAACTAAGTTCAAATCTGACTCCAGATGCTTGTGCTAGCTATATGACCCTGGGCAAGTCACTTAACCCCAATTACTTAAGCAACAGCAATAACACAACCAAAAAAGAAAGAAAGAAAGATCATTGGTCAGTTTGGACAGAGCAGTTACAGTTAGTCAGGAGGTCCCAAACTGGATTGTAAGAGATTCAAAAAAGAATGAAAGGAGGGGAAACAGAGGCAATTAGTTGTAAATGACTTTTTCAAGGAATTAGCTGCAAAGGGCAAGAGTAATGGGATGATAGTGGGGATGGAAGGGTCTACTGAGGGTTTTTTGAGATAAGGGAGAACCAGGATTATCTGTAGGCAGTAGAGGAGCAATCAGTAGTGGGAGAAATTGAAGAAAAAATGAAAGTATGGATGATAAAGGGGCCATTCTACAGGGGGACAAAGCATGAAGTGGGATTGCTTGTATAATTAGAAGTTTGCCCTGGCAAGGGGGAAGGTCTTCTCTTTGTGTAAGACAGAAAAAATTGGCTGAAGGCACCTGAGTAGTCGGAAAGGAGGATGAGGGGAGAGAAGGGAGTCCACACTGAATGAGAAAAAAGCCTTAATTTTTTTTCTGTAAAATATCAGCCACGGTTTTCAGCTGGGAGGGTTGAGGAGGAGTAGGTAGGCTTGAGAAGAGATAAGGTGGAGAGTAGGATGGTAGGAAGCAAGGGAGGTATAGAAGGATTGCCTAGCAACAGTGAGGGCCCAGTTGAAGCTGTGTAACAGAAATTTGTAGTGGAGCCAGCAAGAATGGTTGTGTGATTTTCTCCACTTTAGTTCAGCAGCACATGTGTAGGAGTGAAGACAACAAATAGTGGGAGTGATCCAAAGCTGAGGCTTGGCGTCAGGCCTCCAAATGTGTCCTCCATCTGTTGTGATGCCTGAAATTTCACCATTAGAGATTTATTCCTTTGTACTTGAGGCTGTTTTAAATCTTTTAGAATTTTCTGAAAATTCAAACATTTCTGGACACAATCAGCATTAGGAACAGAAAGTGAAGGGAGGAAAAGGCACTGTCATAGGTAGTAGTCCAGGAGAGACAAACTCTCTTTACAATTCTGTCTGAGATGGACCATGCTTTCTGAGGAAGCTGTTCACTAGCGACATCGTGCCACTCTGAAAGGAAAGTCCCCAAGTATTTGAGCTCTATGGCATTATTCGTAATGGGAGACTCCCTAAAAATAAGTCATTTTCCCCTTTGGGTATCAGTTTCCTTATCTGTAGAATGAAGGGGTTGACTACCCATGATGTTTAAGATTCCTTCCAATTCTGACATTCTAAGTTTTGTTTTTTTTTTTTTTCTGAGCAAAGGGAAGTGCACCTGAGCCAGGGACTGAGTGGGTGATTCTTTAAGCCCAGATATGGCCACCCTGGTTCTATCCCCAAAGAGTGGGGTGTGCTTTTCATCCCTAAAGATGAAAATTAGAATACTAAAAAGCTTTTTCCATTTTTATCCCCAGCAATAGTTTGCATATTATAAATGCTTAACACTTGCCTTTTTACTCATTCAATTATTCCTGTTAGCCCACATGATGAAATGAGAGTCCTTAAAGCAGAAAACTCCCTAAACAGTACTTTCACCATACTTTTCCTCCAGAAATCCCCAGGAACTAAAAGAGACAGAGAAGGGAGTTATTTCTCATTTAAAACATTTATAACTTTCCCTGTTCAGTTCAATTCAAAGTAAAACACAGAATTTCAGAATTGGAGAGAACCACGGCTTCTAATCCACAGAAACATATCCAGCAAAAGGTCTGACTGAGGACTTCCTCTTGTGGAAGGCAGCCCATTACACTTATGTGGAACTTCTGATTGGGAGGAATTTGTTCCTTCCCAACCAGCTATCCACCCAGAAACCAAGGCCTACCCATTCAGGTTTTGGAATTTCACGCTGGGACTGAACTGTCCCCAGAGAGAATGTGTTCATGCTCACCTAACTGACCATATCTACTCATCCCTTGCCTATGCTTCTCATCCCATCTAATAATCTATCCCCAGCCTACAGTTAGCATCTTAAAATCTACCCTGCGGTGACTTAAGTCCTCCCTTCTACCCCTACTTCTTACTTTGGGAACAGTAAGAAAAGTCACTAGAAAGGGAATCGATTTTATAATTTTTCCACATGTTGTCTCCATTTATGAGAATTATTGAGGGCAGGATCCATTTAATTTTTTTAAAAAAATTTAAAATTATTTTATTTATTTATTTTTATTTCACTTTTAAATGTGTATTTTCAGTAGCTAGCATAGTGCTAACACCTTGTATATAATAGGTGTATAATCAATGCTTTTGCATTCATTCTTTCTTCCAATTTGAAATCTCTCTTCTGTGCAACCCATTGTTTCTAATTTTCTCTTTCCTCTTTCACATGACTAACCTTGAAATATTTGAATACTATTAATTCTATTCATCTAATACTATTAATATTAAATGACATCTTCCATGAGTTTCTGTTCCTCCAAGTGAAATATTCCCAGTTCCTTCAACTGACTTTTGCAGGATACATTTTTATGGACCCTTGACGCTTTGTTCACACTCATGTGGACATGCTCAAGTTCATCATTGCTCTTCCTAAATATATGGTGCTCAAAAATGAATGTGGTCTTCCCAGGTGGACAGTGGAATTGTCAAAGTCCTTCATTTCCTCGATTCAGCCTAAGGGGAGACTCTGGGGGATGGGGAGAAAATGATGCTGGATATGGAGTCAGAAACTCAGTAACATCCTTCTACCTTTAAATCTATGAATATGGGTTTTTATCTGTTATGTCACATCTATGAACATTACCTATTCCTCAATTTGAAAGCATCCTTTGGATACAATATCCTAAGAAATTCCTTAACTAGTTTTCTTTGTTCAGTCTCCTCTTATTTTACCCTTTTCCCCATTCTCTTAGGGGCAGTTAAATAATGGCTGGAATTCAAATCCTGCCTCAGACACTTAACTAGCTGTGTGACCACTTAACCCTGTTAGTCTCAGTTTCTTCCCCTGTAAAATGAGGTGGAGACAGAAAAGGCAAACTACTCCAGCATCTCTGCCAAGAGAACTCCACATGGCATCATGAAGAGTTGGACATAACTAAAAACAAGACTGAATGACTATAACCCCCATCCTGTTGGTGAGCTGTGGCTCTCCTGGCTCCTCAGTTTCTCTTCCCACTTCATAAACCTTTAGTTTATGTCAAAGCTTCTAGTTTATCTCTCCAACAACATCAAGGGATTCCCCTTCCTTCAGCCATTTAGCCACTGGCACTATTGCTTCTTCTTAAGGAAACATAAACATCTTTACTATTGAATTAAATTTAAATTCCTTAGGCCCTAGTCATCTTGGAAACCACCCCGTTTCCAAATTCATAATGCCTTTTTTCTCTCTTAGTGGGAAGGGAGTTTACCATTGTTGCTCATCGGCCAAATTATAGGAGAGAGACTCCCGAAGGGATCATTGTAATTCCAGTCACACATAGGCCATGTTTCACTTGGTCTCAGGTAGCTTTACCGCATTTAGTGTTACTTAATTATGTTAGTATTAATATAATTTAAAACCATTTGCGATAGCTAGTGTGGATGTCAGTTACCCCAAAGATCAGATCAGAAGGTTGATTCAAATTTAACAAGATAGAATTTAATAATGACAAATGTATAGTTTACATGGATCCAAACATCAACTCCACAAATATAAAATGGCAGATGTTGGTTAGATGTTTTTCTGGGGGGAAAAAAAAAAAAAAAAAAAAAAAAAAAGATGGGCAGGAGGAAGTAATGTTTAAGTGGACTGCAAGTTGAATGAGGGCGGCTAAAAAAGCTAATACAAATTTAGGCTGCTTTGAGAGAGAGGCACAGGGAAGTGATCATGCTACTGTACTTTGTCTCCTCAGGCCAAAGCTATAGTATTGGGTTCAGTCCCAGGTACTATGGTTTAGGAAGCACATTGATGAGCTGGAGCACAGCCAGAGCAGGATGACCAGGATATTAAGAGGCCTTAAGATACCTTCAGCCTATTGAAGTCTCAGCGAAAATGAGATGGTTATCTACAATTATTTGAAGTGTTGTTATGTGGAAAGACAATTGGGTGTTTTTGTTTTGTTTTGTTTTTATCTACTAGTTCAGAAATTGAAAATGCTGGATGTATTGTTATTGTTCATCCTTCATTTTAGTTCAGAAATTGAAAATGCTGGATGTATTATTATCATTCATCCTTCATTCTAGTTCAGAAATTGAAAATTCTGAATGTATTGTTATTGTTCATCCTTCATTCTCAAGAAGAGCAATGAAATTAGGAGGATTGACTTGCAAATGAATTGGTTGGAAATTACAGAGATGCAAACTTAGGACAGGATTAATAAAAACTTAACAATTAAAGCCATGGAAAAGTAGAATGTAAAATTTTCTTACTCAAGAGAAATCTTAAAATTAAGGATCCTTAGATATTTTTGTGTAATTGATTCCTTTGCATGAACTCTTTCCTAGAAAAATGTTTTTAAATGAATAAAATAAAATATGACACTTCTAAAGAAAACTAATATTTTTTAAGTGAGTTTATCAACCTCAGGGTAGGAACCCTAGCTTTAAACAAAGTTTGGATGATTATGTGATCATTTCACTTGTAGAAGGCCTTTCTTCATCAGATTCAGGTTGGATGAGGTTCCTTTTAACTCTGAGACTCTGTGTAATCCTACAGAAAAATCAGCAAATAAGGCAGCAAATAGGGATGGGGTGAGGTGGAGCTGAGGTGTCTGGAGGAGAGGCTGGCTGGTCAGAATGAAGAAATAGACACCAGAGGGTCAGAGGAGTACCCCATGCTGCGAGAGTGGTTTAAGACCAAGTTCTCACAATGTGGAGAAGGACCAAGAATTCTTTTCTCAGACTGATCCTTGCAGATTGGTTTCTATTGTGAGGCTAGACTGTGACTTCCTTCTTGAGTTTCTCTGAGGGTTTACCTGGCCTAAACTCAGTAAGATCTTCTGTTTTACCTTCTCTTGCTTCTTCCTGTCTCTGAGCATTGCCTCATGTCCCAGAAAGTTTGGAATGGCTCCTGGCATCCAGCCAGCCAAGTTTTCCTTTTCTCATATTTTAAATCTCTAGCTTTTGTTAATCTGGCCTTATTCCCACTTCCTCCACAAAGTCGTCAGAAGCAAGGTGGTGATTTCTCACCCCACCTGGATGGGTTGCTCTGACTCACTTTCCATGCTTCATGACATCAAGAGCTGGAGGTTTGTACATCATCTCATAAAAAGAGGGCAAGCCCTGGTTTTGCTTCTGTGTTTATAGAATGTTTGTATAGCAACCTGAGTGACCATTTGTTATTTGTGTGGCTCTCCTTGTGTGCCAGAGCCCTGGCTGACAGAGATCAGGGTACTTGAATTTACTTGGGCCTCTCTAACTGGGATATGTGGGTGTTTAATGAATGAATGATTTCTTGATGGGGAAGCACTGGTTGTGCTCTTGAAGTAGGGGAGCATGATCCTGTTGGCAATGCCATGGATGCTATCCCAACCTGCCTTTGGATGACCAGCAATTCATTTCCCTGTTTTTTTGGTTTGTTTTTGTTTTTTTAAGGCAACATAGCATAATGGAAAGTATCCTGATTATGGAGACAGAAAAAACCTGTGTTTGAATCTGAGCCTCAGTTTCCTAATTTGTAAAATGGGGATAATAAAGTCAATTGTACTAATCTTATAAGATTTAATGAGGTAAAGTGTATAAAGCATTTCGTATACCTTGAAGGATTATATAAATATCAGCTGTTATTATTTTATAGGCACAATACATTCCTACATGTTAGGGATTCTTAATATTTTTTGTATGTGTTATGGAACACAAAAAGACTTTAGCATCCTATTGAAGCCTATGGAGCATTTTAAAATGCATACAACCAAATACATAGGATTGCAAAGGAGACTAATTGATTTTTAATAGTTTTTCATTTTTCCAAATACATGCAACAATAGTTTTAAACATTAACCTTTGCAAAGATTTGTATACCAATTTTTTTCTCCCTCCTTCCCCCCCTCCCAGTATAGGTTAAACATGTATAATTCTTGAAACCATTTTTCCAAATTTGTTATTCTGAGCAAGAAAAATCAGATTAAAAGGAAGAAAAAATCATGAGAAAGAGAAAAGAAAAAAGTAAACAACAACAAAAAAGATTAAAATACTATGCTTTGATACATATTCAGTCTCCATAGTTCTATTTCTCCATGCAGATGGCTCTTTCCATAACAAAGTCCATTGGAATTGAAAGAAGACTGTGTTAAAATACAATTATCAAAATATTTATAAAGACAAATTCACAGAGGAGAACATTGTACACAGTAACAGCAATACTATAATGGTGATCCACTGTAGAAGACTTAGCTGCTCTGATCATGACCAAGATCTGAGGCAATTCCAAAGGACCCCTGAAGAAAATACTATCTGCCTCCAGAGGGACAATTGATAAACTCTGAATATAGATGGAAGAATACTTTTCTAAACTTTATTTTCTTGTGTGTGTGTGTGTGTGTGTGTGTGGTATGGTACGTGCATTTTCTTTTACAACTTAGCTAATATGGAAATATGCTTTGCATGAATTAGTATAATTAATAACTTATTGCTTATTTTCTTAATGGTTGGAAGAGGGCTGGGAGAAAGGGAGAGACTTTGGAATTTAAGATGTAAAAAAAATTTAACATTCATTTTTTCTAAGTAATTTGAAAAGGAGCAACTAGATGGCATAGTGGATAGAGTGCTGACCCTAAAGTCAGGAGGACCCAAGTTCAAATCTAGCCTTAGCCATTTAAACTTACTAGCTGTGTGATTCTGAATAAATTGCCTAGCCCAAAACAAAATAATTTGAAGCCAGAATTACAAATAATTATAATTTAGAAATATTTAACAAAACAAATATATACACATATAGAGATATATGCATGTATGTATTGTGTACTTAATAAACCAAGTTCACAGCCCCCAGGTTAAGAATTCCTGTTGTGTGATATTCTTAATTATACATTATCCTTCTCCCCCATGTCCTGCCTTTGTCCTTCTCTTTCTCCTTTCTTTCCTATCCATTCTCTTTTCTGGCACTTTATTCCCACTGTTGTCTTTCCCTTACTCCTTTCCTCTCTTCATCACCTTCTCCTTCCTCTTCTCTTTACTGTTCTTTCCTCATTCCTTAACTCCCTCTCTCTTATCACCTCTATTCATCAAGTCTGTTCTTTTTCTTTTTCAAAAATTTTATTTCTTTTAAAAATACTGGGCTTGGAATCCTCTTCATCTCTTCATTCTCCCCAGCTCATGTAGAAGGCAAAAGCCAGAATACTCTTTTTATATGTCTTCATCATTTCTAATAAAGCCAGATAAAGAGAGAAGAAAATAGGATGCTTGATGGAGAAACTGGGGAAAATGGAGTCAGGATCTCTCATCTCCCTTCTAGTTCTAAATCATATGAATTGTGACCTGTGGAATGTACTACAGAAAGTGGAAGATGTACTCTGGGATCAGAAAACTTGAGTTCAAGCCCTAGGGCTTAGTGTCTGTGTGTGTGATCTTGGGCAAAAAACTTAATTTTCCTTGGACCTCAGTTTCTTCATTAACATTATGGGGGAAGGGAGGGGTTATATATAATCTGAAGTCCTTTCTAATTCTAGACCTAAGATTCTAAGAAATATGCATTATTTAAGTAGGAGAATTGCTCATCCCCCAAAGCTATCTAGGGTTTTATGATAAAATCCTAGTTTCTTCCCCTCTCTGCTCCACCCTCAACCCAACACCAATGTACTGACTGTGGTTCCATATTTTTTAGGCAGTATGTTTGCAATCTGTGGGATGAAAAGTCATCTGCAATTGTCAGACATGATAATGATTGAGTCAAAAAGAATTTCCTTGGGATTAATGAGTGAATGAGGTTAATGGTACCTGGCTACAGTTCAGATAATCAGCTCTTTCCAACCAGCCATTAATCCTAGAGAAATACTAAGTATTTCCAATCCTTTACTTCTGAAATTAAAGCTAATCAGGACAAAAAAAAAACCTCAACAAAACAAAACCAACACAACCCTCCAAACAAATCCTAAACAGATCCATCCAGACACATATGGGCTCATTCTTCAAAGAGATTTGAGAAGCCAGAATGATGAGATAGAAAATGGACTCACTTCTAGGAGCCATTAACAAATGGTTCACCCTTTATTCTCAGAAAGTAAAGGAAGAAAGGGCAAGGGAGGATAGGAAAGCAACAGACAGTATTCTATTGTATGCCCTGGTTTCCTTTTCACCTCCAGCCCCACCTATCCTTGGTATTCCTTAATTAATATAACAGGTAGACTATCAAGTTTTTCACGGTGGTCCAATGGTGAGAGCAGTGAATTAACAGAGCCATTCTTTGCCACTCTGCCAACAACTAACTGTGTGATTTTGGGTAAAGTGTATGAGCTCTCTGATTTTACCATATGTAATATATAAAGCTGGATGAGGTCTTTCCAAACTTGAATTTCTTCTAATTCTTTGATTTTTGTGGCTAGGTGATGACTGAGTCCATTTTTGTGTTTCATTAAGGAGACATACCCAGGAAGGGAAAGATATATTGGGATGAACTGGCCCTAGAACAGGACTTTGAGTCTGGGCTCTGCAGCTATGACTTTGGGCAAGCTACTTTACCTTTCTAGGCCTCAAGTTTTCTCATTTGTAAAATGGCTAGGTTGGCCTAGATCAAAGCTTTTTAAACTATGGGTCACAACCCCAATAAGGGGCCGAGTAACTGAATATGGAAATTGTGAAAATTTTAACAACGGTAAAAGCTAGCAAATATTCCAAGATTTAATTATGTATGTAAAAACAAACACATTCATCTTATTAGTATGCAAATTTCCTTCTTGGATAAATGGTACAATGATATATATATATATACCAAAGAATTGTTTTAAAATAAATTTCTTTATGAATTATCAGTAAATTTTTGATTTGTATTATTTTACATACTTATATATCCAGAGTTGTATAAAAATTTCTTGGACAAAAAGGAGTCATTAATGGAAAAAAGTTTATAAAATCATGTACTAGAATGATCTCAAAGATTCCTTATGGTTCTAACAGTCTGTCATCAGGAAAATAAACAAACAATCTCCAAAAGACAAAGAAAGAAAGCTGAAATAATTGACCAAAGGAGCTGTTTTAGGGATTTAATTTCCCCCTCAATAAGGACACTTATTCAAATGATTAGTATGTTGCCAGGGCTCATTCTGGAGTAAAAGTCTCTTCTTGATATGAATGTTGGTAGATTTTCTCACTAACTTTCAGCTTTTTTCTACCCCCTCGAGTTCCTCCCCCTCAGCATATACATCATAGAGTCATTCCTTTGTCCTTGTTCATACATCTTCCTGTTTAGAGTAACCGGGGAAAACCCCATCTCAGAGCCTGTCACCCAGCAAGGTAGAAAGTTTTATTGTTTAATTACAAGCAGATATAAATTCCACTGGGGCAAAGAATAAGGCTCAGCTGGTCTTTGAATGTTTCCTGGCATTTGGCTCAGAGGTCTTCACACAGTAGGCACTTAATATTTGCCACATTGAACTGAATTGCTCATTTCTGTCTTTTGGGCATCCTTTCCAGAATGAGGTTAATGTAATCATGAGCTTATCTTGTTATTATTGCTGCATCTCTTTGTATCCTGATTTCTATTTGTTTTCCCTTGAAGTAAGGCCAACAAGAGAGGTGGCAGATCTGCCCACTGGACTATTTTCTCCCTGGAACTGGCAGCTCTCAGGATGCCACTGTTAATTTTCAACCGCACAAGTGGCCACAATAGTTTTGGCAGAGATGTCACCATCTTGCTTTTTTGGAAGAGGAAACATATGTAGAATCTAATTTCATTGGTTTTGGAAAGTTTTTGGTTCCAAGTGCTTCTTTATTCCAAGAAGCAAAGAAAACATCTGGGTACCACAGTCTAGTCTCCTTCTCCCCTGACAACCAATCATTCCTGGGATTCCAGGCATTTGATCTGTCCTCTCCCTGGCCCCGATTCCTTTCCATGACTTCCAGCTGAGCTGGTGGCTTCATCATCCACCAGTCATCACCAGTCCCCTTCTCATTCCCCAGTGCTTGCCTGCTTCCAATCCCTCATTAAAACTTATCACTGGTTTTCTTTAGTTTCCCATCCTATAATTTGCTTTCCAGTGTTCTCATCCTTTCACTGCAAGGGAAGACAAAGTTTCCTTTCAACTTCTGGTCCGACGTGGTCATCTTGGGCAATCATCCCAGAGACCCTTGGAGGCATTGCTTCCACAAGCAAGCTGCTTTTCCAGTCTTGATCTGCCTCATACCTTTCCCAACAATACTATCTCAACCCTGATGGTTCAGAAGCAACTGATTAAATACAACAGCTTATCATTGTCTAACCCCTCAAGTAGAAAAGCCAGATTCCTTAGTCTGATATTCAATCAAACAAAAAACATTTATTAAGTGCCAACTGTGTGCCACTCGTTGTGGTGAGCCCTTCCCAATCTGCCCCACTTTGCCTTGCCATTATTTTGTTTCCTATTCAGGCTTAAGGAATCCAGCACATGCCAATAGTCATTCTTCCTTTAAATCCCAACTAAAATCCTGCTCACTTCAGGAATACTTTCTCAATCCCTCTAGTGTCTTCCCTCTATTAATTATTTAATATTTATCTGGTATAAATTTGTTTGCTTGTAGTTTCTCCCATTAGACTGTGAACTCTTTGAAGGCAGGGATTGTCTTTTGTCTTGTATCTCTAGCTCTTTTATTTTATTTTGCTGAGGCAGTTGGGGTTAAGTGACTTACCTAAGGCTACATAGCTAGGAAGTGTTAAGTGTCTGAGGCTAGATTTGGACTCAAGTTCTACTGACTTCAGGGTTAGTGATAGAAATCCTTTGTGCCATCTAGCTTCCCCATATCCCTAGCTCTTAACACAGTGCCTGGTATATAGTAAGTGCTTAATAAATGCTTATTAAATATTGACTTTTTGTCCCTATGCCTTTACTCTTGCTTCTTCCTGTAATATTTCCTCTGACTCTTCTCCTAGACGTATCTTTCCCTTTTTTAAGGTCTATCTTAAACCCAACTTCCTTTATTACTGCTTTTCTTAATTTACTTTAGTCTTCTCTCCCCTTCCTGAGCTTATCAGAGAACTGGTAGAGACCATAGGGAATACTGACTCTAAAACCTTCATATTTATAGAATAGGAAACTGAACCCTAGCAAAGTTGGATGGCTTGCTCAAAGTCGTTGTTGTTTAGTCATTTCAGTCATGTCCGACTCTTCATGACCTTTTTTGGGTTTTGGGTCTTTTTGGGAGGAGGCACAAAGATACTAGAGTGATTCATCACTTCCTTCTCCAGCTTATGTTACAGATTAGGAAACTAAGGCAGTCAGGATTAAGTGTCTAGAGACATGTAGCTAGTGTCTTGAGAACAGATTTGGATTTAGGAAGAAAAGTCTTCCTGACTCCAGGCTTGGTCCACTATGCCCTTCTAGCTGTCCAAGATCTCATAGTTATTAAGTAGTCAGAATTTGAACTCAGAGCTTCAGATTTTCCAAATTCAGCATCCTTGTCATTACATAATCTGTAATTTGGCTGTTTTACACATCTCCCTGGAGAACATCTACCAGTCAGTATCAGTTAAATATCTACTTGGTACAAGGCCCTATGGGAGACATCTAGGAATATAGTATAGTATCAACCTTCAGATTTATGGTGGTATTGACAAGGTCAGATGTAAACAATGAAAAGTTAAGTAGCAACAAAAGAGTCAAATAACAGTAAATGGTAATTATACAAGAGAGGATCATGAAGACAGATTGTCAAAAACATATTAGAAAAAATCAGTCAACACTGATTAAACATCCACTGTGTTCTAGGGACAGTACTAAGCTCCAAAACAGAATAGTCTCTATCTCAATGGAACTCACCTTCTAATGTTATGGCTGTAGTTCTGTGGCATCTAACTTGATTAGAAATAGGAACCACTAATTTACACATTAGGATCCCCACCACAACATTCATTTTAAACATATGTTTTATTGTATTTTTTATTTATATTATTAAATACATTTCTGAATTATATTTTAATCTGGTTCAGGTTGCGCTGGGAAGTATATTTGGCAATTCTGTTTAGAAGATGGTAAAGTCGTTGTAGGTTGGTATGATTGAAAGCTCCATCCATAGAAGACTTGGGATTTGAATTCTAGTATCTCAGAGATTAAAAGAATCTATAGGATTTACTAGTCTGACACCTTCTCTGCTCTATGAAATGTTTCTAGATCAGTTGGTGGTATATTTACTGGATAGATCATTGGATTGAAATTAAGAAGACTTTTAGTCAATTCCTGCCCCACTTTCTGGCTGTGTGACATTGGCCATGTCTCTCAGTCTCAGCTTCCTTATCTGTAAATTACTTTTCAGGGTTGTTATGAGAATCAAATAAATTATAATAAGATAATATATTAAGATAATGAGATAATAAAGGTAATAGGTAATAGGTAAAGCTCTTTGAAAATTTTAAAGAGCTATATAAGTCTTAGCTGATATTATCCATTATATCCTTAAGCTCCCTACTAGGCAAAGTCAAAATGGCAAAATGAGAGGCAGCATTTCTAGAAAACACATTAGGCCATATTCTGATTACAAAAGTCAAGAAAAGTCAAAATATGCCATTTTGAAGCTATACAAAAAGGTCTGCCAACACTGGGGCCAGGGCTGGCCAGGAACAATTGAGGTAGTAACACTTTATTGTTGTCACTTGTTCAATTGTGTCCAACTCTTCTTGACCTAAACATAGCATGCCAGGTCTTTCTCTCCACTACTATCTCCTGAGGGGTATCCAAGTTCATGTTTGTTGTTTCCCCTTATTTATCCATCTCATCCTCTGCCATTCCCTTTTCTTTTTGCCTTCAATTTTCCCCAACATCAATATCTTTTCTAATGAGTCCCATCTTCTCATTGTGTTCAGTTTCAGTATTTGACTTTCCAGTGACTAGGCTGAATAAATCTCATTAAGTATTGTTTTCTTGACTTACTGGTTGACTACATCATTAATAAGGAGTAGGCATCCAGTCTCGGCTTCAATACCTCACCATACAACCTATTCATTTTTTTCTTTTTTGGTCAACTCTTTTAGGAAATCTTTCCTCATGTTGAGCTGAAATCCATCTCCACATCCATTGGAGTGACACTCTAATCTTTGGTTTTATTTTTTTTTTCTATGTATTCAGAGTACATCTAATACCTGTTCTGTATGGAATCCATTGAATATCTGATGACAATGGCCATATTTTCTTTAAAGTCTTCTCATCTTTTTTGGTTGCCCTGCTTTGGATATGCTCCAGTTTACCAAAATCCCTCTAAAAATGTGGCACCCAGAATTGAATATTATACTCTACATATAGTCTGACTAGGGCAGGACAAAATAGAAATTTTACTTCCTTTCTGGATTTTATATTTCTATGGATATAGTCCAAGACCACATTAGCTTTTTTTTTTTTTTTTTTTTTTTCCTTTTTGGCTGCCACATCATCTTATTGGCTTATGTTGAATTGATAACGAACTACAATGTCTAATACTTTTCCATATGAACAGCTGTCCTGATAAATCTTTCCATTTTGCATTTGTACTGTTGATCTTTTTAAAGTGTAAAAGCAATATTTTTCATTTATCTTTTTCAAGTGTCATATTATTTGATTTAATTAATCTCTTATTCTTGGCTATATCTTGGATCCTGAATTCATCATTTAAGATATTAGCTAAATAGCATATTCTGAAGGGACCAAAGAATCCTGTCAATTTCCACAACTTTTATAGATCTTCAGATACCTTTACTCAATCTGGGATAAATCTTCTCACCTCTCCCTTAATCTTCCAAACTACTATTTCCCCTACATTTCACTTTATCCTTTACTGCGAAAAAATAGAGGCTTCTCACCTTGAGCAATCTCTTCTGACATATTTTGAATTTATTCCTCATTCCTTCTTTCATTCCTTCAGTCTCTTTTGAGGAAATGATTCCTCATTGCCAAAGTCAAACTACTTGTACGTTTTATCTGATTCCCTTCCTAAAGGATGCCCTCAATCACATCCCATCTTTTGCTAATCTTTAATCTTTTCTTATACATTAGTTCCTAGCTTCCTTAAAAACATCCCCAGGTTTTCCCCATCTTTAGGAAATCACTTTTTGACACCCTCTTCAGCTGTTATTTAAAATCTTCCCCCCCCCTTCACAAGCAAATTCTTAGGAAAAATCTGCCTACACTTTTCACCTCTACTTTCTCTATATTCGCTTCTTGACCTTTTGAAATATAGCTCCCAATCTCATTACCTGAACTGAAACTGCTCTGCCCAGAGTTTCTAATTATCTCTTAATTGCTACCTATCTGGGGTTCTTTCTCTTTCTCTGTCCCCCATTCTAGTTCCCTTCTCCAATTGGTACATTCCTCCCAGGGCCTCAATTTTCAGGAGGGTCCAGAGCAGCCAAGCCTCATTCCCTTAGTGGATTGGACTTCAACATCTTGTCCCCATGCAGGTACTTTGTCCCTTCAGCTCTTTTATGTCCTGTCTTCCTTCCTGTTAAGATGTAAACTCTTTGAAGAGAGGAATTGTCTTCCTTTTCACTCAGATTTTTATCGCCAGCACTTATCAATCAACGTTAGCATAATCCCTGGCACAGAGTAAGTGCTTAATAAAGAATTTTGATCTTGTCTTACTTCTCCATCCTTCACACAAGTGATACTCTTTATTTGTTGGCAAGGTAATTAGGGTTAAATGACTTTCCCAAGGGCACACAGTTAGTAAGTATCTGAGGCTAGATTTGAACTCAAGACCTCCTGCCTCCAGACTTCACCATCTAGCTTTTCCCACACACCAGTGCTACTCTTAAGGCACAGATATGGCCATATCATTCCCCTCCTCAAAAAGTTCCAGTTATGATTATGGCCTTTAAGTTGACAAATTTTTTTCTTTGTAATTTAAACTCTTTCACAGTCTAGCTTCATCCTACCTTTCCAAACTTATTGTACATTATTTTTCTTCATATATTCTGTGGCCTAATCAAACTACTTACTGTTTTTCATTGATGGCCTTTCATCTCCAATCTCCATGATCCCCTTAATTGCTAGTGCTTCTATCATTTTAAATCCATTTCACTTACATATCATGGCATCGCCTCCCTGATGCCATGGTCCTCTCTGAAGGACAAATGACAACAACAACAGTAACCTTAATCACTCTGGCTCTCATTGATTGGCCAATAATAGGTGCCAGACCAAACTGTCCTTAATCATTGCTTGGGCCCTGAATGATAGAAATTGTTTCTTTTTGGGCCAAAAATTCTGAGAGTCTTCATCTCCCAAATAAATTTTTTTTGTAACCTCTGCCTTATTTCTCATCTAGCCTTAATCCCTGAATAAGCAGGTTACCTCAGTCAAAGTGACATTTGTCAAAATCTTTAGTAAAAGGCCAAAATTTCCCCCTGCATCCAAGGCCATCTCCATACTTTCCAAACTGTATTTGGCCACTGGACTTAGACACTTCCAGAGGAGAAAGTGAGATTGGTGACCTTGCATAGCCTCCCTTACTCAAATCCAATCCCCTTACATGTCATGGCATTACCCCTCTGATGTCATGGTTCTCTTTGAAAATGAGGAAAATTGTCCACCACTAAAATTAAGTAGAAATTATTTTATATATATTTAAAATTTATTTTACATTAATACACTGATATACTAATTGATACAGTGATACCTTTATATATATATATGTGTGTATATATTTACATATTCATGTGTGTATGTATACTTAATTGCTTATATGTGTACATATTGTTCTTGCCCTAAATAAAAAAAGACTCCTGAATACAGACACTTTTAAATGTTGTCTTTGTATCGCCAGTACCTAGCAGAGTGCCTGGCAGGTAGCCACTTAATAAATATTTGTAGATTAATTGACTAGATCTAGGGGTTCTTGTTCCTCTGTATTCTATAATTCTACCAATTTGACCAGTCCTGAGGCTTACTATTTCATTACTATCTCACTTCTATTCTCCAGCCAGATTTTTGTTCACAACAGTATGTCTGCTTTGGGGCATCAAGATGGTACACTGGACAGTATGCCAGATCTGGAATCAGAAAGACTCATCTCCCTAAATTCAGATCTGGTCTGCATGACCCTGGGCAAATCACTTATTCCTGTTTACCTGAGTTTCTTCATCTGTACAAACAAGCTGGAGAAGAAAATGGCAAACCAATCTGGTATCTTTGCCAAGAAAACCCCAAATGGGATGACGGAGAGAGTGGCCATGACTGAAATGATTCAACAAAAAAAAATCTGCTCAGTTCTTCCTCTTCTTAACCAGCTTCAAGCTTTTAATAAGTTATAAAGTAGAGATTTCTTTAAAAGGGAAGAATAAAATTCACAGTATATACAATACAAAACTACCAGCATTGTTGAGAATTAAATGACCACTGGAACTAATTGTTGTAGTTTCACGACCATCTTCTTAGAGCAGGGACCCTAGAATGCCCATGACTTCTGACAAACAGGAAATAGGAGTGTACATGCACACAGTGTGTTCTAAACTTGAAGAGGTGTCCTCCTAGGAAATTGTGACTGTTCACACCTTCCATGTTGCTTCATCTGGCTCATAGTACTGTCCCTCTTGACAGTCAATAAGAATTCTGCCTACAAATCCCTCAGTGTTCACTATGGTAACTACATTATCCCTCCTTCATCAGAGAGCATCACAGAAACACTGTCCTGCTGATTTCATACAACAAGAAATAGGTACTAGATTTGTGATTTCATTGGCACAGGACATCCTAAGTGAAGAAAGTCTTGTGAATGTAAGGAAACACCTTCTCTGAAATTTAGTCTTAGAGAGCTTCTTAGGACAGCTAAAGTGACTTCTTGAAAGCTTAAGTGATTACCTGAGTTACATGGGCCACTATCTATGTCAAAATCTGGTCTCAAGATCAGTTCTTGACTATCCCACTGTCTCTTCATTGTACACTCTATAACTAATTTTCTGTAAATTAAGAAGACTCAACTTCTACAGAAAAAAAAACAAACCGCCTATTTTTTCTTCTATATCTCAGCCCTTGGACAACTATCATATTCCTGTATTCTTTACTTCTCTGTACTAAATCCTCCCCAATCCCTTCTATCCAACTGCTCACTATGTGTGGAAGAAAGCTCTTTTGATTGCTGAATTTCAATCCAACCCAATACAAAATAATAGAGAGTCAGACGTGTATTAATGTCTTTGGGGGAAAAATTCTATCAGAAGATGTGCATTTCAAACTTTCACATAAATGGAACAATTTCCAGGGCTGCTCAGATTATTTTCAATAGGCTCTGAGAATACCATGTCTGCCCTAATGGGGGAGAATGTGAGTCACAGATTGATGTTAACTCCCACTATGAGTGTGTAGGGAAGTCTCTAACTACCTACTTCTAACATAGGTTTTTCAGGATAAAGGAAACAGAATAGTTTGTATTGTGTCAACAGTGGAAACTTCTAAAAGGAAAGCAGCTAGTTCCTTTGAGGCCCACAGACAGTGAGACGGTAAAGGCCTTGAGAATTCAATTTAATTCAATTTTTTAAACTATGTTTTATATACCTGCTAATATCCTTGAGAAAAGGATCTGTTACATTTTTGTCCTTGTAATTCAGCACCTAACACTATCCCTGATACATAGTAGGCACCTCAATGCCTATTAATTGTTTCATTCTCTATATTTGAATTCCTAGTGTCACACACACAGTGGGTACTTAATAAATATTTGGTGATTCATTGATTGTTCACATGCAACAAATTATGTTAATCTAGGGGATTCAAAAAAATTTAAAAATTTGAAATAGTTCCTGCCTTCAAGAGGCTTGTATCCTACTACAGGAATACAACAGAAAAGTATAATCTTGGTTAGGAACTGGAGGGAGGTAAAGAAGAGATCAGGGAATGTTTGAGTAAGGACTGAATACTGATAACTGGGTGAAATATGAAAGGCTTTACAGAGAATGTGACAGTTTTTTCTTAAAGTCAAATCAAGCCAATAAGCATTTATTTAGTGCCTACTATGTGCCAGGCTCTGTTAAGCATTAAAAGGCAGGGATTGGGAAGGAGTACATTCAAGCCATCAGGGACAGATTATACTTAAATTGTATGGAGGGAGGAGATGTCATGGTCATTGGGGGGGGGGGGGCGGGGTAGGTAACTGTAGTCCAAATGATGCTAATGAATAGTATCTAGAGAAAAATAAAATAAGATAAGCCCAGAGAGGTAGATTGTAGCCAGAAGGCCAGAATGTTAGTGTTGAAGAATTTGTATTTTGTCCTAAAGAAAAAGACAGTGGGCTTCCCCAAAGCACCTGAGGAAACTTTGGTGAGAAATCATCATCATCCATAGCTCTGACTTCATTCCTTTGTCAGTCAGCTGATGCCCATGGATATAGAATGAGACCTCGCCAGAAGAACTGCTGTCAGAACGTGGTGAGACACAGATGAAGGTAGGAAAAAGGCAAACTGCTCCAAATGTATCGGCGAATCACTAGCTCCAAATATGAAGTGCCATTGTCAGTGAGTTATGGAGGGTGAGAAGGGGAGGGAGGAAAGTAGACCCTGAGGGAAGGTGAAGTGAGGTAGACTTTTTTTCTCAGTCTTGGGAGTTGTTTGTATGGTGCCATACTCAGACTTGGCCACATCAATTTCTAAAAGGTCAACTTCTATATGCAATAGGAAAGCATCAAGCTCAGGGCCAGTGCAAGACAGATTTCAAACAAGGGACATGATCCATGGCCTAGACTTGTACTAGAAGTGTCGGACAAAGAGTTCCAGATTTGGAATCAGCAGTTCTGGGTTCAAATACCATTGACTACTTGTGTAGACCTCTGGACCTTAGATCCTTATCTGTAAAATGAGGGAACTTGCTTAGATCAAGTGTTCTTAATCTGAGCTCCATGAATTAAAAAAAAACAAAAAACTGACAGTTACATTTCAATGTTAATTGGTTGCCTTTGCAATCCTATCTATTTTATTTTACATATTAAAAATCATCATTCAAAAAAAAAGAGTTCCTTTGGGCTTCTCCAGACTTCCAAAGAGGTCCATTACATCCCCCAAAAGATTAAGAATCCTTAGACTATCTCTAAAGTGTGTTTTGGCTGGACATCTGTGATCCCAAATCTCTTTAAGAAATACACAGGATGTAATAACGCTCGGTGACTGTATACTGTGTCAAAAGCTATGAGTAAAATGGAGCTAAAATCTAGATGAGGAGGGAGTTTAGTGAGCAAATAATCCTTGCAGACACCACATCCTGACCACTGCACACCTAGTTCCTGTTTCTGTATGGCCAAGTCTCTGATTGCCCGCAATCTTAGCTTGCCTTACCGAGGCCCTTCACTTCTTAAGTTGGTCAATGGATCGGTTAATGGTATTCTTTCTTCCCAGATTGTTGCTTATGGATTTTTAGTCTGACCTAGTTTCCTCCTAGAACTACCTGCTATTTACCTTTAGGCTTAATTGGTTGATGCTCCCTTTATCCAATTAAGATTTCCTTTGCCCACAATTAAGAATGTCTCCTAAAGCCAGGTCTCTGAAGTATGGGTTTGTACAGTTGATTTAATGCAAAAGGATATAATGAAATAGAGCAAACATTCCTCAGCATGGTAGAAAACCAAAAATTAGGTGAAAAACTGAATTTTCCTATCATACCATTCCAAAGACCTACCCTAATGCCTCAAGATTGGATTTGACTTTCTCATGTGAGGCTTTGTCTTATTATATCAAATCTGTGAATACAATGTGGGTATCTGGGCTGAAACATTATATATATATATATATATATATATAAATATATAAATATATATATATACACATGTGTTTGAGTGCACAAAGCTCACATACTCTAATATCCCTCCTTGTGTAGAAAAGTCCTTTATACTATCCATGAATAATGATTTTTTTTTCTCCCTAGCCTGTCTGCTTGAATACATCCAGGTCTGAGGAGCTCACTACATTTTCAAGCATTATCTTGTCAAGCATTATTATGAAGCTTTCCCTCTCCCAACGTCATTTTTTTTTTTTGTTGTTGTTCTTTGTACAGATTAGTTTCATTGTGTATGGAATAAAAAAAGATCACAAGCAAATTATGCATCAATAGAAACAATAATATTTAAGGTAAGCTCACATGTATAGTGTTTTATGGTTTAAGAAGTGTTTTTATCTTAGCAACCCATCAGGGCAGCAGTGCAAGTTTTGTTGTAATTATTTAATGTGTGAGAATAAAGGTATTTGGATTGACTACTGAGCTGGAATCCAACTCCACACACCCCAATACACAGATGAGAGACAATTGTTTTGTTTTTGAGGGAAGAGCTTTTTCAGAAAATGTGCATTTCAAACTTTCCCATAAGTGGAATAATTCCCAGGGCTGCTCACATATGTATTCTTGATAGGCTCTGGGAATACCACATCTGGACTAATGGGGGAAAATGTGACTCAGATTGATGCTAATTCATAGATCTGATAACTCACAGATCCCACTGTATATCCACTTAAGATTTGGCAACAACTTGAAGGTTATTATTAAAAGATTGGAAAACAAGGCTTACAAAGTGATAAGAATCATGATTATGAAATTTAGAGAAGAGAATTATAGTAAAGTCATAGAATCTTATTTAATCCATCAAATCAGCATATTTTAATTAAGTACCATGAATTTCATCACCTTTCCTCAGTGGAGCACCCTTCTCCCTCTGCTTTTTAGTTCCCTTTTAGGTATTATTTTCCCTCATTAGAATGTTATCTCCTCAAGGGTAGGGGCTGTCTTTATTTTTGCTTGCATTAGTATCCTTGACTTTTAGTATAATAATGGACAGATATTAAGCACTTAATAAAGGCTTGTAATCTATCTGTTTATTGCAAGGCCCCCATTCTGCGTTCTGAGAATACAGAGCTTACCTTTTATGGAGGGAAAACAACATGTACAAGGATAAATAAATGCAAAGCTACAATGAATGTAGAAGTTATTTAGTCTAACCTCTACCTGATCATGAACTCCCTCTACAATGTCCTCAATAAATGAAGGACACCAGTGATGGGGGCCTCCCCTATAGCAATAAACTTATTTCAGTTTTTGGGGCAGGTAATTATTAGAAAATTCTTCCTTATATTGAATTGAAATCTCTCTTTGTGCTTCTACTCACTGAGCCTGGTTCTCTCTTCTGGGGACTGATTTTTCTTTAGTTACTTAGATATTTGAAAACATCTATTATCTCTTCCCCCACCTCCACCCTCAAATCTTCTCCCTTCCAGATTAAATTCCTTCTTTTTTTTCCTTCCTTCCTTCCTTCCTTCCTTCCTTCCTTCCTTCCTTCCTTCCTTCCTTCCTTCCTTCCTTCCTTCCTTCCTTCCTTCCTTCCTTCCTTCCTTCCTTCCTTCCTTCCTTTCTTTCTTTCTTTCTTTCTTTCTTTCTTTCTTTCTTTCTTTCTTTCTTTCTTTCTTTCTTTCTTTTTCTTTCTTTCTTTCTTTCTTTCTTTCTTTCTTTCTCTTTCTTTCTCTTTTTCTTTCTCTCTCTTTCTCTCTCTTCCTTCCTTCCTTCCTTCCTTCCTTCCTTCCTTCCTTCCTTCCTTCCTTCCTTCCTTCCTTCCTTCCTTCCTTCCTTCCTTCCTTCCTCCCTCCCTTCCTCCCTTCCTTTCCTCCCTTCCTTCCCTTCTTTTCCTCCCTCCCTTCCCTTCCCTCCCTTCCCCTCCCTACTCCTTCCCCTTCCCCTCCCATTCCTCCCCTCCTCTCCCCTCCCATCTTTCCCCTCCCCTCCCCTCCCTTCTTCCTCCTTCCTTCTTTCCATCTCTAGATCTAAGGAGGAAAAAAAAATACAGGGATAGCTAGATCAAAGGAAAAAAAAATACAGGGATAGCAGTTAGCTAGTTTTCATTTCAATTGTTTTGTTCTGAACAAACAGGAAAACACAGACTTAAATTTTTTTAGCAGAAATGATTAAGATTAGACAGAAAGGAGTGTTTTTTTTTTTTGACAATGGTGATTGTGAAACATTGAAAAGAGATCCCAAGGGGGTGTGGAATATCTTGCACAATAATTCACCATATCTGCCTGTACTTTTCAAAGGTTTTCATGTACACCATTTCATTTGATCCTGAGGTATCAATAAGGTAATAAAGGCAGGTATGATTATCTCCATTTCACAGATGAAGAAACAGATTTAGAGCGGCTAAATTGTTTGCCCAAGGTCACTAATAGCACTGGGACTAGAGCCGAGCTTGGAGGCTCATTTCCTGTACACCTCCCACTCTACCATCCCTGAGTTTGCTGGGGGGAAGTGGTTAAGAGTGTTCTGTTTGGAGCCTGGGGATCTGGCCATAAACTTTGGGCAGGAGTCAGGGCTTCATTTTATTTATAAGATGAGGAGGTAGGTGGACTGAATGAGTTCTAAATCTCCTTCTGACATTAAACCCTTAAGGTTATAATTAGGTGAACCCTTAGAGTTACTTTTAGCTTTAAGATCTTGTCAGCTTGTCAACCTGGTTTTTTGTCTCCACAAAATAAAAAAAAAAAAGATGGAGGAGACCGTACTCACAAAGTAACTGCTAGACACCATCTAGATCTGTGAGGCACAATGGGGTGGTCCACTGTTCCAGAACACATATGATGGGCTAATTCTTGCCAGGGCATCCCATCCCAGTTATCCAAATAAATACTCCCCTTGCATCAATATGCTGATAATGAAAGGAAATGGCATTGGACCAAAAGGAGGAATCAAAAGCATATTCATGGAGTTTGTGGTCTTCACTTCTTTGCAAAGTAGTTCAGTGGATAGAACACAAAGACATATAGTAAGGGCTACATAAATGCACAATATTTTTTGTGGTCGTTGGTCATTCAGTAGATGATCCTTCACTTCTGATCACTGACTTCCTCCTGGCATTTTTCTTTATAAGAAACATTTTGTGACATGTCTATTGGGAGAGCAGATGGGGGAAAAAGAAAGGATTCTTCTGGGGAAATAATTTAGTTTAATGGAAAAAGTATAGACTCTGGAGTCAGAAGATCTGGATTCAAATTTTCCCCCTGGTGTTTTCTTCCTGTACATTTTAGGAAAATGACTTCAAGTTCCTTGGCCTCATCTTTACCTATAAAATGAAAGAGTTAATCTAAAATTTTTGTTGCCAGTTTTGGATCTAGGATTCTTGAGTGAAAAAGGCAGCAAATTATAGTCAAAGGCTTAGGTCTGAGTCAGAATTCTGATCATTATCACCTATGTGACTATTGGTAAATAGTACCACTCTTCTAAGCTTTGGTTTCTCTCTCTGTAAAATGGGGATGTACCATCTCTGCTATCTCACAACACATTTCAATCAATTAACAAGTATTAAGTGCCAACTAGGTGCAAGGCACTGGGCTTCTCCATGTGGATAAAAGTGCAAGGTTGGGACAATCTCTAGTCTACAAGAGCTTACATAATAATAGGAGAGATAATGGGGCACATATAAGCATATACATTAAAAAATACAAATAGAAAAATATGTGAAAATGTGGCACACAAGCCAACTGAACACCCTTCTTCCACCAAGGGAACATCAGAGCAAGGACCATTATATATAGTTCTGTTCCTAATCTAGTGGGCTATCTCCTTTTCCCAATGAACTTCCCTTTACTCTCTGAATTAATAAAAATAGTAATGACTGGCATTTATATTATACTTTATTCTTATAACCAGCTTGTGAAGGAGGCAATAGAAGTATTAGTTCAACAAGCATTCAGGGTATCAGTGTACTCTGGGGCATACAAAGACAGGTTTGGGAAAGAATGACTGGTAGTAGAGGAAGGTAGAAAGGTGATCAAGATCAGAGGATTGACTAGCTAAAGAATCAAGACCAAAAAATAAAGAATATGAGGTCAGAGGAAGGCTGAAGGACTGAAAGAGTATGGAAGGAGAGATTAACTGGACATTATAGTGAAGATTAAAAAAAGGCAAGAGAATCATAGAAGCAAAATACCTATAAAAGATGGTGAGTTCAGTGTGTCTTTGAGTATGACTAGGTTGGAGTGAAAGTCATGGGAGTTGAGGAGGCTGATGAACTGGTAGGCCATGTGAGGGGATATCAAATTCATTAATAAAGTCCCCAAGAATAAGTGAGCTGGAATGAAGGTCTGGAAGAGCTGAGTTCAAACTCAGCTTCAGACCTATCTGTTACTGTCTCTTTGACCCTGGGCAAGGCACTTCATCACTGTTTGCCACAGTGACCTCAGCTATAAAAGGGATAATAATAGCACCTACTTCACAGGGTTGTTATGAGGATCAAATGAGATAATATTTATAAATGCACTTATCATGACAGCTGTTAGATATTAAGCACTACATAAATGCAAATTGCTTTCCTTTTGAGAAAAAAGGAAAATACCTTGGGGTCCAGAAGGTAATTATAACTTGGATGGGTGTGTATGATGGGGGTGGGTATAGGATGAAGTAAAGCTCAAAGCAGGAGATATTGTCAAATAGTGAGGGAACAGAGAGGAACTAAAAGTGACAGTAAGGAACAAGGAATATACCTATTACTTCTTTAAAAAAAAAAAAAACAAAATTTTAAGGTTATCCATGTACATTTATTTTTTGATACATGTTTCCAAATGAATCCTATTGAGAGGGAAATTTTTTAAATACATATTGAGAAATGTAGAGAGAGAAAAATCAAAACGAAAAGGGAAAACCATGAGGAAAAAAAAAACAGAAATAGATTAAAATCATATTTGTGTCTCAGACTCTTTGTCTCTTTCTCTCCATCTCTGTTTCTGTCTCACTCTGTCTCTATCTCTTTCCTCTCTCCTAATTTCTTTGCCAAATTTTGATATTAAAAAAGCACTAGTTTCCTTTCTCTCCTTTGTCTATCCCCATCCCCACTCCCAGCTGAGAGAAATGGCTTTCAAGCACTTTACAGATGTACATCATAGGATTATGTTTCAGACAAACACTACATTTCTATAACTGTGAGTCATTTCAGAATCCATTGAGTCAGGTCTAGATCTTCCTGCTCCTTAGGGAAAACTATCTTGTCTTTTTCAAAGTCCATTTCTTTCTATCTTCCGTTTTGTGAATTTAGTTATTTACAAAGTGAGAATCACTAGCTGTAACTGGTGGGAGCTGTCCACAGCTGAAGCTCATGCACAAGATCAAGGAGGGAAGGGGCTTTAAGAGTTAGGAGTAACCTCAATTGCTAGGGAGGAAAGAGGGTGGAGGTAAAGCACAGTCTTTGTACTGAGTGAATCAAATTAGGAAAAAGGCTATTTATAAGAAAAAAAATTTGAATCCATTTGGATACAAATTTCCACAAACTCTTTGCTTGATCTTAGATCACACTTGCCTGGTTTGAAAACAAAAATAAAGTCATTTTCTATGCTTCAATTACCTAAGTGTGTCTTACAGTGAGACAGGGAGCAGTGCAAAAATTCGATAGGAGGGAATACTTCATGTCACTTAAACATTTGTGTGGATGTATTATTTAAATATACAAAATTCAAAATCAAAATCAGTTTTAGCCTTGAAATCTCAAACTTAACACTTGTCTGGTTCTTAATACAAGATCCATAGGCTTAAAGTTTGAAGGGTCCTTAGAAATCATTTAGCTCACTTCACTCCCATTTTACATATGAGGAAAATGAGGTACACAGAAGGGAAGTTGATATAGAGGATGCAGAACTAAACAGGATCTCAGAGAATATCTAATCAAATACCCTTCCCCTCTTTTTACAGATGAAGAAACTGGGGTCTAGAAGTTAGGAAGCAACTTCCCTAAAGTCACATAGAATTTGAATCCAAGTCCTTGGACTTCAAATCCAATTCTTTTCACTTTACCAAAGGCATACTTTGATTTATTTAATAACAGAGTAAAGAAGTGCTTGCTTTGGAAGAATTACTTTGTAATCCTATAATTTCAGATTTAGATCCAGTAGTTTCCTTTCTAATATGTTACATATCCATCGGTTGAATTCTTAATTTTCCTTCATGCCTTTAGCGGGATTTTTGCTAAGTTTCTAATGTATATATTTTTAAAAGAAGTTGTTATCACAATATAAGGAATAGAAAACTTAAGACAATCTGAAAATAAATCTTACAACTCCTGATAGTGCATTGTAATCCCATTTGCTTGACAGGGAACATGGTGCATAAGAAAGAGTTGGGGGGGAGGGTGCTAAAAAAACCTGCTTCTCCCACTTAAGAGTCAAATCATTTCATCTTGTTTAGTCTCAGCTTCCTGATCTGTAAAATGGGGGTAGTAATACTTACACTCCCTACTTCATAGGGTTGTTGTGAGGATTAGATGAGATAAATCATGCGAATATAGAGTGTTGTATACATTTGAGCTATTATTGCTAATTATAGGGTACCTTTCTAGAAAAATCCAAAGTCTATAATCTCCCTTTCACCCTACCCTCACAGCTGATTTGACAAATTCTCTGGGCGTCAATTTCCTCCTCCATAAAATGACATGGTTGGACTGGATGATTTCTGAAATCCTTTCCATGTCTCATGTTCCATTTATAATTGTAAGTAATTTTAGACCAGTTTTCCAACTTCCAACTAAGCATCTCTTCACTAGCATAACCTGTGTCTGAATCTGTAGTTGGACAAAGATGATGAAAATCCTTTTGGATGCTAAAAAATCCACATGAACAGTGAGTTGGCTCTGGGTTGAATTGGCTTGAGAGCCAAAATGGACTAGTTTGGCCAGCTACAATCCAGGAAGATAGCTAGATAGTAGAGATGCCCCGGTAACCAGTCATTTTTCCAAGGCTTTTTAGCACATTACTCTCTAAAAGATAAGGTGTTGGAGAGGACATTTTCTCAGTATGTCTTAAAATGTTATCTCTTCCCATTGTATGATAAGCTTCACAGCATCCTGTAAAAGTTGCAAAGAAACAAGTGTTATTGATTTAACAAGGTCTAAAATGAAAAAAAAAAGTCATTGAAGTTATTTATTCTAAAAACAAAGTCTTCTGTAACTACAACTTAAAGAATGGCATAATCACTGCTTAGGTTTGTGAATTTCCAGAAAGAAGCCAAGTCAGATTTGACCCCCTTCCCCAATCCTCTAGTTTCAGGATGATTAAAAGCCAATTGTTTGGAAAATAGAGAAAACTAATTCAGGGAAGAGACAAGACCAGAACACTTCTTGATCCAACACCCTCAAGGCTCATTGAGTAAATCTGTGTCTCATTCCCTATTGGTAAAATAGGACCAGAGATACGCCCAATACCTGGCACAAATGTCAGGAGGATTAATGAAACAAACACCTACAACTTCTCTGAATTCTTAAAGAGATTAAAGAAAAAGGAAGAAATACGTTATCATGGTCTGACTTTAAAGAAACATTTTAACCATTTCCTAAATACCTATTATGTACCCTGCACCCTCACAGGTGTAAGGGATGGAAAGAAAAATGGAAAAGAAGTCCCTGTCCTCAGGACTTTGCTTTCTTGAGCAAAGAGAAAGAATTGTAAGGCAACATGTAACATGGCACGCACCTCTGGGTCGCTGAACTCTGATGGGCTAACTTTTGCCTTATCTTTCTTGGCCCAGATTTCCACAGAGGCTCTACAACTCATCAGCTTCCTTCCAACTCCCCTTCATGTGTTATCTTCCTCCACTAGAGTATAAGATCCTTTAAGGCAGGAACACTTTTTCTTGGTGTATGTGTGTTTGTTATCGGAGTATGGGAGAGATGTAATAGGCATTTAATAAATGTTTGGGGAATGATTAAGGGAACTATTCCCCTGGATCTCAGTGCCTGTTTACATTATGATCACATGGATTGTAACATAGGAAAGAAAGAAATAATAACCCAAGGCTGAGACAGCTCAGATAGGAAAAGAGGAGGGAACTGGTGCTGGTTGGTTAATATAATCTGCTTCTTAGGTAAATCCCTTCTCCTTTGAACGGAGACCTGTAAGGCCCAATGACAGAATCATGGAAGAAAACCAAAGGGTCACTTGTGGAGGGAGGGAGAAAAGAAGAAGGGGGGATTAGCTGGGGCAATGAAGGGGAAACAGGAAGGCCTACTCTCTCTGGCTGACTGCTTTATCACAAGAGAAGGAAACACACAAGCAAAACAGTGAACCTCAACTGTGGTGATTTGTACCCAGGTACCCACTAGTCCCCACCGGAGGTCCTAGCAGATTCAATGTAATTTTCCAACTTCTTCTCCTGTTACGTTTATTATATACTTTTGCTGATGTTGTGACAGCCTAATTATAGACTTCTCTCTAACTTAGCAAGCAGCTATCCTCTTTTGCCAAGTCTGCTTATTATGCAAAACCCTTCTTTGAGACTTTGTCATGATACAGACAGAGACTGATTTTATAATGTACCAAGGGAGGGCACCAGTGTTCAATTCAGCTCCCAGAATATTGGAGGGGAAGGAAACTTAAAATAATAAAAACCCACATCTTTATAGGGCTTTCAAGTTTATAGAACACTCCTCAAAATTGCCCAAGGAGATAGGTAATGCAAGTGTTTGTATTTCGATTGAACAAATGAGAAAACTGAGGCACAGATAGGTAAAGTGATTCATCCAGGGCCCCACAGTAAATAAAGTAATAAGGGCTACACTTTGGATCTCCTGTCCTTTATGTCCCTCTAATTCAAACCTCATTTTACAGCTGAGGAAGTAGAGACAGAGCATTTAAGGAACTAAAATAAAGGAAAGAGGGTAGTTAGGTGGTAAAGTAGATAGATAGAGGTCAAATCTAATTTCAGATGCTAGCTATGTGATCCTGGGTAAGTCACTTAACCCAATTTGCCTCAGTTTCCTCATCTGTAAAAAAAAAAGTTGCCAAGAAAATTCCAAATGGGGTCATCAAGAATCAGACAAGACTAAAAAACAAAAACAATAAAAGAGGATTGATAAAGGATAGAGTCCAAATTTCAGTCTAGTGTTAATATTTTTCTTATCATTCTATCTCTTGGGGAATACCTGGGTGCTACCTGGAAGGTTGAAAAAATTACAAATAGTCAAAAGAGTTTAGAATGAGGATTATAGCTTTCAGTTTCTTGTAGTTCAGCAAGAGGCGGTATCATATAATAGGTTCAAGAGCTGGCTTCAGAGCCAAGAAGATCTGGACTTTTACCTCTTAGTTTATCATATTAGAGCTAGCTAGGTGTTTTAAGAGGTATTAAAGAAAGAGGATGCCATATGGGAAAAGGTCCCAGGCTGAGAGGTATGTTGAAATTGGATGAGTGAGGGCTTCTGGTCTGTCATACTGGCTGATGATGAATCACTAAACTCTCAGTACTCCAAGAAGGCATCAACCTATATTAATAGAGGAAGTTACCTAGTCCAGAAGTTCCCAGTACTGTTCAGAGATGCAAAGGAGTTGGAGAGCCAGTTCTTAGGAAAATTTTAAGACAGGTAGAGCTCCAGCCTTTCCTTTTAGGGCCACTAAGAGAGACATGAAGATGGATACCTCAAATGGATGATTGTTAGACTCGTGTAAGATATAGATGTGAATTTTGTCTCTGATATTAATTAGCTGAGAATCTACAGGCAAGCCACCTAACTTCTCTGAGAATCTCTTTTCTTGTCTACAAAATGGATGTAATAATCATAATGCCTACTTCACAGGGTTATTGTGAGGCTATAATAAGAGTGTTTATGTAAAACATTCTGTAAACTTTAAAGTACTATAGAAATGCAGGCACTCAGTTCCATCACATTAGCCCCTGACATACCAGAGCCCTCCTCTTTATTCTTGTACCCACTGAATCTGACCACGGTAAGCCTCTCAACTTAAAGACCTTTCCTCAACACTTAGGCTTTATGTCCCTTCTCTCACAGACTCACAAGATCCCTAGTCAATCTTAAATCTGATCAACGAAATTACAGCTGGCACATTAGAATTTCATTGTACATTTGTTTTCCCTTCTGTCCAAGTCTTTGTGACTCCATTTGGTGTTTTCATGGTAGAGATAGTGGAGTGGTTTGACATCCTTCTCCAGCTTATTTTACACATGAGGAAACTGAGGGTTAAGTGAGGCTCCCTCATCATACAATTGAGAAGTGTCTGAGGTCAGATTTGTTTTCAGGAAGATGTGTCTTCCTGACTCTAGGCCTGGTACTATATCCATTGCATCAGCTAGCTGACTGTATGCTGAACTAGGCTGTAAAGGGGGAAAATATTAGACTGCAGAGTTGGCTGCCTGTACGCTAAAGTAGGGCAAAGCACAAGACTAGGATCTAGTGCAACTGCCTCATTTTATAAATGAGGAAACTGAGGGTTAGGGAGATTAAGGAATCTGCCCAAAGTCAGATGGCTAAATAATTATTAGAGGCAAGATTTGAACCCAGGTCTTCTGACATGAGTTCAGAGAGACAGCACTCTTTGTACCATGTGCAGTGCTTTCTCAGACCTGAAGTCTAGTGTCCAGTTTGGCTACTATCTGTATCTATATGACTTTGGCCAATCCCTGCCAAGTCTTTGAATCCTTCATTCTTCCTCTGCAAAATGACTTAAAAGATTTCTTATAGGCACTTGAATCATGGTATTCTAAGGTCTTAAGGATTTAATATTTTCTCTTTCCCATGGGGCATTAGCATGAAACAGGGTATTCCTATAGGACAACTTTCTCAACATTAGGGAATCAGAAATTCCAGGCTCTGTGGCAGGTGAGTTGGAGGGTTGTTTGGGGACCTAATGTAATTCAATTTAACAAACATTTATTCATTGCCTCCTGTGTGATAAGCACTCTATTAAGTGCTGGGTAGATGTCAGGCCCTTCCAGAATGGCCACAGCTACCATTCATGAGATATGAAATGAACAAACAATCATCTTGCCTTGTAGCTTCTACTGCCATAGAATCTCCCTTCTCAGCAGGAGGATTTGAAAACCATTAATCCTCAGACTGGGAACAAAAGGGATCAAAGGAGTTAAGTTAGTCAAAGCCAGTAACAAAAGCTTACTTTCCCTACCTCTTTAAGTATTATTGGAAATGAGGGAACAAAAGGTGAGGGGAATTGGCAGGAGGAATCCTATTCTTCACATACTATGCTAATGGAGTTGGAGGGAGAGTCACTGGGGACTTGGGGATAGATGATTAAATTGTAAGACTTTGTCTTTGGGCATTCCTCCCTCCCAGTGGTGTCACTTTGGATCTTGCCAAATAAACAGATATTCATTGGGCAACTACTAAATGCAAGGCAGTGTTCAACTCATTCACCTTTTGGCAGGGGGAAGAAATGTTTGATGCTTTCATATTGCCTGTCCATCATGTGATCCTCCCATCTGGAAATGAGCTTTCTTTTATCTGAGCTCATATCATTATATTTTTCTATTAAACAACAAACAACTCAGTCAGCACTTTGTTTTATATAATAGCTCCTAAAGAAAGACAGTGCAAATATTCTTTTACAGATAAGAAAACTGAGATTGGAAAGGGGGAAAAATCTGCCTATGGTCATCCAATAACATTTACAATACAAAAAAAACTTTCACAATTATATTTTATTGTTTTATTTCTGTATTTTTGTGTTATTTGTATATTTTATTTACATTCCTGACCATTGCTACTAAAGCATAATTTTTTTTGGCTGAAGCAATGGGGGTTAAGTGACTTGCCCAGGGTCACACAGCCAGCAAGTGTTAAGTGCCTGAGGTCAAATTTGAGCTCAGGTGCTCCTGACTTCAGGGCAGATGCTCTATCTACTACACCAACTAGCTGCCCCATTAAGAACAGGCAACTTGTATGTCCCCTAGATACTCATTAGTTAATAGGTTTGTTAATGAATGAATTAATATTAATCAAATTCACTCAGTCCTTATCCATATTAAAGCTAGCTGACCTTTGCCTCATCTTCACCTGACCTTGTTCTGTGTTGTGTAATGGCTGGCCAATTTATAATGAGGCAACTTGTAGTGTAGACAGAAGAACATAGAATTATTTGGAGTCTGGATATGCAATCAATCATTAAGCATCTATTTATATCCCAGTGCTAAGTGCAAAGAATGCTGAAAAAAGCAAAAGACAATCCCTATCTTCAAGGAGCGAACAATCTAATGGGGCAGACAACATGCCCACAAATATATACAAAATGAGTTACATCCAGGATAAATAGGTAATAATTAACAGAGAGAAGGCACTGGTATTAAGAGAGGTAGGGAAAAGATTCCTGTAGAAAGTGAGATTTTAGTTGGGATTTAAAAGGAAGCCAGGATGGTCAATAGTCAGAGCAGAGGAAGGAGAGCATAACAAGAATGTGGAACAGTGTCAAAGAGCATGTCCAGAGAACATGTCAGGAGCTGGAAGTTGGGGTATCCTGTTCTTGTAACAGCCAGAACATCAGTGTTATTGGACTGAGAAATATGAGTCAGGGAGTAAGGTATAAAAAGGCTGGAGAGGTCACTCAGGGCTAGATTATGAAAGGCTTTGAATGTCAAACAGAGGAATTTGCTCCCAGAGGCAAGAGGGAACTACTGGAGGGGGTGGATGAGGTACAATTGATGATCAGTCTTGGGTTTGGGGAAAATCATTTTAGAGGTTGGGGAGAGACTTGAGACACTTAGACCCAGCAGGATATAGCAATACTCCAGGCATGAGGTGAGGAGGGTTTGCAATAGAGTAGAGATTCTGTCAGAGAAGAGAAAGGGATATATTTGAGAGATGTAGAGGAAGAAATTATTAGGCCTTGGCAACAGCTTGGATATGGGGGGGTGAGAGAGAATGAGGAGTCAAGGGTGACTTCTGAGTGGTAACCCTAAGAGACTGGGAGCCTATGAAGATTTGACCAATTCTATTTCATTTACCTATTTTTATTTCCATTTACCATGACCCTAGGTAAGCCACATACTGTCCCTTAGATTTGTTTAGTTTCTTCCTCTGTAAAATAAGGATAATCATACATATATTATCTATCTCATGGGGTTTCTGTGAGGCACAAAGTCCTTGATAAATATATGAAGAACTAATCTGCTAATGTATGGTAGATGTCTTTATTGGCTACCACATTAAGCCTAAATTCTTCCTGGATTTCCCCTTAATATTAAATTTTATTCAATTTAACAAACATTTATTTAAATGCTTGCTATATACTTCTAGGCACAGGTGATCAAACAAAACAAAATCTAAAATGGAACAGTCTCTGTCTTCAACAAACTTTCATCATAGTATTGGGTAAAATATGTAGAAATAAAGGTCAAAAGACTAAGAAAATCTCCACTTTTTTGTATATATACAAAGTAATTTCAAATGGGTTCAGAAGGAAGGAAGGAAAGTGGGGAGGGAAGAAAAAAGGAAGGAAAGAAGGAACAAAAAGAAAGAAGGAAAGATGGAAAGAAGGAAGGAAGGAACAAAAGGAAAGAAGGAAGGATAGAAGAAAGGATGAAGGAAAGAAAGAAGGAAGGAAGGGAAGGGAAGAGAAGAGAAAAAGGAAGGGAAAGTAAAAAGGAAATCTTCAAGGGAGGAAGGAAGAAAAGGAAAAAAGAAGAGAGGAAAAAAGACAGCAAGCATTATTAAGCACTTACTATGTACCAAGAATTGTGCTAAGTGCTTTAAAAATATTCTCTTATTTGATCCTTAAAAAAACCCTGGGAGATAGCTTCTGTCCTTATCTCCAGTTTACAGTTAAGTTTGGACCACATTAAAAAGAAGGGGAGGAAATCAGAAGAGGAGGGGGTGGTACTTTCACTGAATCATGAAGGGAGTTTAGAATTCCTCAAAGGGAAGTAAGAAAGGAGTAAATTCTGGACCTGGGAAGTAGCTAAAGAGATAGGAAATGGAAGATTGTACATTGTGGGACAAACAGGAGGTTATTCTAGCTTGAATGCAGAGTTGGAGCACAGGAGTAATGTGGAATCATCTTGAATGTTAGGTTGGAATGATCTTGTGAAGGGTCTGAACTGACTGTTTAACCTCTCAGTTTACCCTTAGATATAACCAGTCCTCAGCACACATTCTTCTATCTTCAACCTTCCTAAGGTCATGTTTTCCTCTTTCATGAATATCCCATTTCTGTTCCTTCACTAATTTTGCTTCTCTTTTCTAGAATGACCACCCTCCCTTCTGCCCTCTATCAATACCCTATCTACTCATACTTAAAATATAGCCTTTCCCCTGCCCTATATGAAGTGTCCTTTTTTAGCTATTCCAACCAACGTAATTTCTTTTCTCTGAATTCTGATAGCACTTTCACTCTGTAGTGGACAATATAGTTTGTACTAATTCCCCATCAGATTGTAAACTACTTGAGGAGAGGAACTGTTTTTCTTTCTCGTATTTGCAAACATAATGCTTAGCTTTTTGTTCTTGTTCAGTCATGTCAGATTCTTTGAGCCCATTGGGGATTTTCTTGGAAGAGATACAGGTTTTTCATTTTCTTCTCCAGCTCATTTTACAGATGAGGAAACTAAGGCAAACAGGATCAAGTGACTTGCAGAGGGTCATACAGATAGTAAGTGTTTGGGGCCAAATTTTAAATCAGATCCAAGCCAGGAGCACTGTATTCACTGCACAGTCTAGCTGCCTTCATATTGCCTAACAGTTTTTTTTTAATCTTATTTTCATATAACTATCTCAACTCAAATATCATCTATGGGAATCCTGACTCAAACCTCTTGGTTGCTACCATCCCTTCAACTACCTTGTAGTTTTAAACATACATATACATAAACACACACACGCACACACATATATATGCTTATATATATATATATATATGTATATATATATATGTGTGTGTGTATGTGTGTGTGTGTGTATGTGTGTGTGTGTATATATATATATATATATATATATATATATATATATATATATATATATATATATATATATATATATGCCTGTTAACTTCTCTACCCTCCTTTCCAATGTAAGCTACTTGAGGACAGTGTATTTCTTGTCCTTTTTCTCTAAATGTCAAGCATAGTTCCTGATACACAGCTGGAACTTATACCTATCCATTAATTTATTCATTAAATGATTTTTATCAATAAAATTATAGTATCTGAGAATCTGTGCTTCCTTCTGTCCTAGATCAGTCATATAGATTGGTCTTGGTTTAGTACCAACTGCCATTGGTAAGGATGCTGATCTTCTTGCACTCAGTGGCTCGTTAAGTTTTCTACTCCCGCATTCTGGAGGCAATTTTAATGATAGTAAATTAGATTATAATCTATAATAACCCATGATCTATAAGTCTAATGGATTCTCCAAAAGGATGGTATAAAAAGTATTCAATGTACAATATAAATGTGCTATTGGAAACTAAATTATTCTTCCATGTACAAAAAAGAATTATAATCATAAAGAAGAACAAAACACAGTAACAGGACTAAATGAATCAACAAGATTCAGTAACTTAATTTATAACCATCATTAGTATCCTAACAGTGCTCATATTTAAGCCTCTTGGAACACAAAGCAAATTTTCAAACCTATGAATATCATTTTCTATTTTACCTTGGCTTGTCGATGTCCAATCAAATGGATAGCTGTGCTTCAGCCATTCCTTTTTTCTTGCTGGCTGAACTCTCCAATGCTTAAGCTTCTCTTGCCTCCAGCTAGTTCCAAGCCAGGACCTCTCCATCTTTTAAACTTAAAAGGAAAAGACTACCTCTAATCCTGTACACACATACTCTGGAATTCTAATTTACTTAAGATCAGAAAAGGGGCAATGGTAGCCAGGATACTAGGAGAAAATCCATCTAGTTATGATTTCCATATGGGAAATATTTTCAGGTTGATCATGGCTAGAGAAAGGACCCATTCTTTCCCACAGAAGATGCCAGTCAAATCCAAAGGCATTGAGCAGAAACTTTTTTTTAGACAACTGAAAAATCCTTTCTCCTCTTTCCCAATCCCCATTGTTATCATCTTGAAGGGAAAGGTAGACTTTGGTCCATGATTATCTGCAATGCAATCAAAAAATTTTTCAGCATTGAGGTACCACATGACCCAAAATAGCCAAGAAGTTTATCATTCTCAAAAGGATGAAGCAATTACACAATGTCTTTAATCTCTCCAGAAATTTCTAGGGGATTTTTGGAAGCATTCTACCTGAACTATCTATTATTGGTCAATTCAGCCTTACTTTAGTGGCCTAAAGATTCTTCTTCAAAGTTTACAGCCCCATTCATTTTGTCAGCTAGGTAAAACTGGGTAACCACTGAAGAAATAATCAGTGCAAAGCATTTCTTTTTTTTAAATAATGTTTTTTCCTCTCCAGTTAGATATTAAAACATTTTTTATAAAAGTTTTGAGTTTCAAATTCTGTCTCTCCTTTTCTCCCTGTTCTCTCCTCTTGCTAAGATGGTAAGCAATGTAAAACATTTCTATATTAGGCATTTTGTACATGAAGATTCAAATAAAAAGAATGTAAGAAAGAAAAAATGAAAAATAGCATGCTTTAGCCTGTATTCAAACAATAAGTTTTTTTTTCCTCTGGAGGTGAATAGCATGCTTCATCATTAGCTCTTTGGGATTACCTTGGATCTTTACATTGTTGAAAATAGCTGTCATTCACAGTTCTTCATTGTACAACATTGCTGTTACTGTGTACAACATCCTTCTGGTTCTGTTCATTTAATTTTGCATCAGCTCATGTAAGTCTTTCCAAATTTTTCTAAAATCATCTTGCTTGTCATTTCTTATAGCAGCATAAAACATTTCTGTCTTACTACTAAAGAGCCTTCAAAAAGTTCTACTAAGCTTGCTATTTGCTGGGAGTTTTGGGGGGGGTAGGTTTAGAGTAAAAAAAAAAGATTTCCATGGTTCTCCCATCCTGGGTATAGATTTTGAGGGTCGGTGGCTTCAAGGATCCAGGAGTGGGACTTCTTTGCTATAGTAATACCTTCACCAAGCCATGAGCTACGGGGCATTCTTTTCCTAGGAATCATGTTTCCCCATGATTATTTCCCTTCCAATTCCCACAGGTTAGACAGTTGGGGGTCACAGAATGGTCTTATAGTATTTTCATCAGGTCTTTCTCCTTTGAATCAGGAGATGGAATTCCTAGTTATCTCTGGTTTTAGGAGTCTTCTAAAGATAATTTGATAAATTGCCAATGAAATAATGAAGATGTTTTCAGACCTTGTGCAGATATCAATCATAGGATATTGGAGATGAAACATCTAACACTTTCATTTATCAATGAGTAAAATGCAGTGTAGAAAAGTAGAAAGAAATGACTGGTCCTAACCTTCATTGATCTGGAATTGGATCCTAGGCATTCTGGAAAGGATGCATAATAGATATGTTATTGTTTCCCTAAATCATATATTTATTTTGAGAATGGGCCCATAAATTTTACCAGATTTTAAAAGGGGCCAATAACACAAAAAAGATTGATCTTAGCCATCTGATTTAGACCTATCTTAAGTGGAATGAATTACCTTCAGTGATTATGTTTACTCTTAATACAAGTCTTCAAGAAGACTATATTAATAACTAATAACAATATAATATTATAATAATAACTAAAATTAACACGTGCTTACAATGTGCTAGGTACTGTGCTAAGTGATTTACAAATACTACCTCATCTATGATAGACTTGGTTCTTCTCAGCAATTTGGCAAGCCAGGACATTTCCAATAAACTTTGGATAGAAAATGCCATTTATATCCAGAGAACTAAGAAGACTAAAAGTGATCAACAGATGATATTTTCACTCTTTTTTCCTGATTTTTTTTCTCATGTCTTTTCCCTTTTGTTCTGATTTTTCTCTCCCAACATAACTCATGGAAATATGTAAAAAATGAATGTACATGTATAACCTAAAAACATTAATTAAAAAATCCCACCAAAACAACAAGTACTATCTCATTGGATCCTCACAAGAACTTTGAAAAATAAGTGCTATTATCATTCCCTTTTTAGAGATAAGGAAATTGAAGCAAGCATAGGTTAAATAGATTGCCCAGGATCACAGAGGTAGTAAGTGTCCGAGGCTGGATTTGAACTCAGAGCTTCCTAACTCTTCAAGTCTGTGCTCTAACTATTGAGTTATCTAACTTCCTCTAATCATGGTGGTGGGGTATGTTGTATAATTCTGGTAATGGTTGGACTAATATTGCTACCAACACCAAGCTTCTTCCAGTTCAATGAAGTGACTACTATTTCATAACACCTACTCTTATTTCTCCAGTATCTCTACCTCTATCTGGGTAGTAATCCCCAGGCACAGGGTCCAGCCCAGTCATTGCCAATGACTTGCTGGCCTGCTTTGCTGAAACTCTGTACTTCCTGTGTTCCACCTATAAAATGGGGATAATGAAAGACAGCTTTGCTGCATTTTTATGATGCCAGAAAGCTATTTACAAAAAGACAAGGAACTTTTTGGGAAAGTTTTGTTATATCCTACCCTTCTTAAAATATTTCAAGAGAGATTTTTTTACATGGGGATACCAGCTTTAGGAAATCCAATATATTAAAAAAAATCCAATCTTTAAAAAAATAATAAGCTTGGGAATAATTCTTTGTCCAACATATCAAAAACTTTTTTCAAGTCTGTTAAGATAGGAATCTATTTGCTTTCAACTTGTACCTCTGATATAAAATGAAGCCTGCATTCTATTCTCTTCCCTTTACACAATCAACAAAAATGTATTGAATAACTATTGATCTAGACTATGATATGAGCATGGCTAACATTAATTTATCTAATACATAAGTATTGTTCTGGGGAAAGTCACATCCCTTCCTTGGGACAAGTATGATGTATAGTGGAAAAAGCAATTTGGTGTCAAAAGACATGGGATAACCTAGATTTGAATCCCTATACCTGCCAAAGACCAGCTCTATGATTTTGGATTCCTTATTTAGCTTCAGAATGATAGAATCTCAGAGCTGAAGAGGACCTTGGAGATCATCAGATAATTCAGACTCCTGGGTGTGGCCTAGACTAGATTAAAATGTAGTTGAAAAAAGTTTAACAAAATAAATAAAAATGTAATTCAACATAGATACTTTTACTTTGTGTCTTCTAAGTCAACATGCAGCCTATAGGAATCTCTTGCTATTTTAATTTGACTCATATATGACTCAAATATGAGCTCAAGTATATGATTCATATAGGAACAAGAATCCCCTTTACAAATATACTCAATAAATGGTCATCTAGACTTCCTGAATAGGAAGAAGAAATCCTGAGAAATGTCATCCTAAAAAAGCTTACATAACTATTAAGGTGATTCCTCTGAAGTTATATGATACTATTGGACGGAACTGAAGAAGGATTGTTAAGGATTAGCAGTGCTGTTAAACATTTGTATCAATGACTTGGAAAAATGACATAGATTTCATGCTTATTAAATTTGCAGATGGCACAAAGCTAAGAGGAACAGTTAGTACATTGGGTAACAATCAGGATCCAGAAAGATCTTGACAGATTAAAACTTGGGGCCAAATCTAATAAGATGAAATTTAATAGAGATTAAAGTCAAACTTGGGTTCAAAAAGTCAACTTAAAAGATCATGGGATCAACTTCAGAAGAACAAGATGGAGGAAATATGTTATTTTTGACATAAATATGGAGCTTTTAATGGTTTGTAAGTTAAAAATAAGTAAACAATGTAATATGGTAGTGAAAAAGACAAATGTGATTTTAGCCTGTGATTATTACTTCAGTACATTACAGTTTATATTGGTTAAGAGAAATAATCATACTCTGTTCAGTTTTTGATACCACATTTTAGGTAGAACAATGACTGGAGAGCAGAGGAGGTAAGATTAATTCATACAGGCTTCAATGAGCCAATTATTAGATTTTCTTTCCCCCCCCCCCCTCAATTAGTATGTTTTTCTTGCATTTTAAGTTTTGGACTGTCTCAATCCCTTCTTCTTACCATTTCACATAGCTATGGATATATGTGTGTACATGGTATATATTTATAGTTATATATATGTAAAAGCATTCTATGCATACTTTTATTTATCATCTTTTTCTTGGGAGGTAGGTAGCATCTTCCCTCACAGGTCCTTTGCAGTTGATTTGATTATAATTTCAGACATTCATAGTTATTCTCCAAATAATACTGCTGTTATAAACATTCTCTTGGTTCTGCTCATTTCACTCTTCAATTATTAATTTTTTAAGGTGAGCATTTACACTTTAGAAATCTGCAAATGCTATAAATCAGGCCTTGATTTATTGTTTTATTGGTTGTCTAGAATTTTTATTATTGGTCAAGCATTTCAGTCATGTCTGACTCCTCATGACCCTATTTGGGGTTTTCTTGGCAAAGATACTGGAGTGGCTTTTTTCTCCAGCTCATTTTACAGATGAGGAAACTGAGGCAAATAGGGTTCAGTGATGTGCCCAGGATCATACAGCTAATAAGTATTTGAGATTGAATTTGCATTCAGGTTTTCCTGACTCCAGACCTGGTGCTCTATTCATTGAATTCTATGACATTCTATATACATTTAACTGTTAATAATGCAAATTAAAGAGTCTTGTTAATATGCTCTCCTCTTAGCAAGTTGCAAAACTTGCATACTGCAAGCTCCCATGGCAAGAATGAGTTTTCAAAATGTTGGAAAGATTTGTGGAAGGATAAACATGGACTCTGGAGTCAGGAGGATCTGACTTCAAACCTAACTTCCAACAGTTACTAGCTAGGCACATCATTTAACCCAACAGCTTTCCCCCTAAAATCTATGAAGAGAAGACTTAGGAGGGACATATTAAGTGTCTTCAAATATTTGTAAGATTGTCATGTGGAATAGAAAATAATTTTGTTATATGAACTTGCCCCCAGATGACACAATTGCTAGTAGGAGGAGGAGATAGAAGTTTCAGAAAGATTTAGTTTGGAATTAGGGAAAAGCTTCACAACAATTACAGCTATCCAAAAGAAGAAAGAAGTCCTTTAAAAGGTCCCTTCTTTATATAGGTCTCCAATATCTGGGGCCTTTTCTCTCTTTTTATAAAATGAAAAGAAACAAGGTAACCAATCACCTTATTAACCACTTTCAACACCATGAAGAAATATTGAGCTTTATAAAAATACATGTAACAAATTTGTTTAGGAGACATTTGGAAACAAATTGTTTATCGAATACTTGGGGAAGACCTGAATAAATCATGATATATGAGCATAATGAAATATTATTTTGGATAAAATAATATAAATATAAAACTCAAAGAACTATGTGAAGATTTGTATGAATTGATGAAGAATGAGTATTTTTCCTTTCCTCAAACAATGAATACACTTTTAGTAGGACTAAAAATTGTTTACATTATATTTGTCTTTATTATGAGGGTGGGTTTTATGAGAGTGGGATGGAGTAGGGATGGTTTTGAAGAGTGATTTTTGTAAAAAAAACAATTATTAGCATTAAAAATTGAGTCAAGGTGCAATCTCTTTCCCACAAACTAAATTCCAAAGAACTGTCTTTTGGGTTAGAGCTGTGGCTTTTGTGATTATATTTGTCAGCTGTGTTCAATCACAATTTATCAGCAGCAAATAAAATTAAAAAAAAAACGTTTAAAAGTTACTAAATTTGTAGTATCTTTTTATTATATATTTCCTCAATCAATGGATATTTAGAGGCAGCTTCTAGTACTTTTAAATTTTTTTTTAAAAAGAGGGAATGATACCAGATCTATATGATTCCTTTTAACTTAAAATACTTAAGCCACTGTGATCTCTACTCATAATCTATGATACTATGATTTGAGAGACAAAGTGCATTTGGTTGGGAGGGAGAGGAGAGTTTTGAGTTAGACATAGGGAAGGGACAAAAGAGAGGAGAAATAGAAAAAGAGAGAATTAAATTTTAACTTAGATGAGTTAGTATAATAGATATCACTGGGGCCAAATGAGGAGAAAGGGTTGTAGATTATTAATTCTAGAGCTCAGGATATGGTTTTCCTCAATTGAGACCCTTCCCCAAGACCACCAAGTTACCACAAAGCCTGCGCAGCCCTAATTCTCCTGTCCTCCTCGTTAATTTACTCGTTTCTGGGCAACCATTGATCTCGTGCAGCCAATCAGAGAGGGGATTATCTCTGTGCTCCTACTTCGTCAGTCCCCTTGCGGAAGGATCCCTTTTTGGACAGCTCCGCCCTAGTCCCGCCTCTGGCTATCTTCGGGAAAGGCCGAGTTGGGGGCGGAGGCAGCAGTGGCGGGGCGGGGCGTGCTGTGACCGGTATAAGAGCGGAGGGGGCGGCGGCGGAGCGGCTCACTCGGTGCCGGTGCCCGGGGTTTGTAGTGACCGAGCCCCTCCCGCCGGGGCTACCGACGGCTAAGACGTGCTAATACCATCATCGCCGTCTCCTCCTCGCCCTCCTCCTCCTCCTAACAACAACTCCACCCACCGCCCAGGTGAGCGAGTCTTGGGGTGCCAAGTGCCTCCCACTCTTATTTCCCCCACTTCTTATTTGCCCCCTGCGGGGTTGGGGTTGAGAAAGAGCCCGGAGGGGACAGCGAGCATCTGGGAGACGCGGCTGGTTGCTGCGCGTCACAGGGGGGATGGTGGCGGTGGGGGGCGGTGGCGGTGGGGGACAGGTGCAGGGCCTGGGGAAACGCAGTGCTTTTGGGGGTGGTGGGACCCCTTGCAGGAGGGGGCCTTCACCCATTCTCCCTCTGATTGGGCTGGCTGCATCTCTCTGAAACCGAGAAGTTTTGATATTCCGAAACCTAAACTGAGCTGCTGTGCCTCCGAGTTGGCAAACTTTTAAACCACCGGGCACATGAGTGCTTTGCACGGGGTTGGCGCTTGGGGGAGGAAGATTACTAACGTCCTCCTGCGGCGCTTTAGGGAAAGCGCTTTGGGAAAAAAAAAAAAAAAGAAACAAAAAAAGCCCTTCGGCGCTTTCGAAGAGTGAGCGGCTCCAAATTTCCAGGGATTTTACTGCTGCCTTCCCTTTAGCTTGGCGTCGCCGCCTCCTCCCACCCCCGTCCTCCCCTCCCCTGACCTTTCCTTAGTCCCGAGACATCCTGCTCCTAGGCTGCCGGAGACGGGACGGTCACCACCCTTCCCCAGACTGATAGATAGATGAGAGAAGTGAAAACAGCCGGCCTCGAATCAAGAAGATCTGGCTTTTCATAGTCTTTGCTCCGATTCTCTAGGTTGGGGCACTTGTGAGCAAGTGACTTCACTTCTCCGTACTTCCAGCCAATTTAAGATTACTAGCTGTTGAGCAGTTATCTTTCTGCGTTGGTGGATGGAATTTCCTCACTGAGAGTTCCCTAAACCGAAATTGCAGGTCGAGGGCCACGAAAGAGGGTGGGGGGAGAGAAAGAAAACAAGGAAAAGAAAGAAATGCAGACTCTAGTCGATTGTAGGCTGAGTACTGTGCGGGACTCGAAAATACAGAAACAGCCGTGCAATAGAATAGCGCTATTTACCTGAAGTTGATCTCCTGCTTCTGTGGAAAGGATAGTGAGAGGATTGAGAACCTCCCTAAATTTTTTTTTTTTCCCTCTCTTTGATATGAACTTTTTTTGCCTTGCGAAAACGGCGCTGTCAGCTGTAGCTACCGTAGGCTCATCAAATACAGCACAAACCGAACTTGGTTAGGAACCTGTTGGAATGAATCCAATCCATTAAGATATTTTTTTCTTAAGTCAGTTTTCACGTTGATGTAGTTAGATATTCTCTTTACATTTAGATCTAAGTTTAGTAGTTGAGGGAGAGACATAGCATCGTTATGGGGGGAGTGGGGTGTGTGGAGAGTAAGAAAAAAAAACCACTTAGTAAAAAACATATAATAGTAACAGATCAAAACCTCAAAGTTACCTCAAGGAATGTTTTTGACTTGCGATTCTATAATGAAGAAACCAAAGAGTTTAAAACTGAAGATACATTTTATGAAACAATGTTATTTAATCCTCTAGGGAAAAGGCCTTTTTTTCTTTACTAAAAGGTAGTGAATTACCCTATCCTCAGAGAACCACAGAGTTAGAGCTGGAAGGAACTAGAGACCAATCTTCTCAACCTCTTATTTCAAATGAAAGAACTACATCTTCTAAGTTAGGGCACTGATCTGTTTCTACTCAAATATAATAGACAAGAATTATTTATAAAAGTGTTTGATTTTTAATAAAGTTTAATCTTAAATGTGACTTTTGCATTATCCCAGCTTGGCATCAAATGAAATTTGGGGAATAGGAGAAATAACCCTGAACCCCCATCCCTAGCTTCTGGCATAAAATTAGCACTGGATTATACGTATTTCTTAAGTAATGTAGTTTCAGTATATGTTGTTCAGTTGCTGGAATGGTACCATTTTTTTTTTTTTTCAATATATGAAGTATGGAAGGAAAATCACTTCACTTCCCCACTTAACATTCAAAATCTGTAAAATAAAGGGGTTGGATTATAATAATTTGGTGAATATACCCATCTGAGTTTTTAAAGTGCTGAATTATTTCCCATTAGTAGAGCCCCTAAATATTATTGCAAATATGGTTCAGAATGACTCAAGATTTAATGTTATATTATATATAGATATATTATAGAATCTATAACTAACAAAATTATATATATATGTATATATATTTAATATATATATTCTATATATAATCATTCTATAGAATTAGTTTTCAAGTTATTTACTACTTGAGAACACTTACAAAGCAATTATAATTTTTAAAGAATAAATACTAGATGAGGACACCAAGGTGACACAATCTTTGGTTTTTATGAGTTTGTGAAGTGTTTAGATTCTGCATAGTTTTTGGAGACTTCTAATGTGTTCAAGGGTACAAGTATTTTGTCATTTTATTGGTGTGTGTGGTTCTTCCCAATCATGATCACATGACTATAAGAGCTTATCCCAAACTACAGAAACCCTAGTATGTTTGTTATATGTGTAGGTGGGATTGGGATGTGTTTGTGGTGGTTGATATATGCCAGACTGAGTCCTGAAAGTTCATTTACATTATGTAATGTGTCAAATGTTGATCTAACACAAAATCCCTTTGAGTACTTCTAAAAATCCTAGATATTCAGTATAGCATTCAAAGAAAATTAACTTTTCTTGCACACAGATAAACCTATTGACTTAAATAGAGCAGCTTTTGTAGACAGTACTAGATTTAGATATATTTGTAAAGTTTTGTAGAAAGGAAAAAGGCATTGGTGGGAAAAATACTAACGTTGAACTGATTTTTGATGTAGATGTAGAAACTACAACAATCATCAAAATAAAGTAGATTCAATGAGGTCTTGCTGGAACTATTCATCACTCTTCTTTAAGTTACAGTTTCCTTGAATTTAACACTAGTGAAACCATAGCCTAAATGCTTTGAAATGATTGGCTGCTGATGTGTTGACCATTTTCTAATTAAAACCATAAATAACAAGAAAAGAAGTTTCTACCTAAGTTAAAATAATTGTTAATTTAAATATCATACATTGCAGTTTTGATTTTGGGTAACGCTAGATTCTCTTATCAAGGCTTAAGTTTAAACTTCCTGCTTACCTCTGTGGGTCTGCTATTGTGATAGATTTGTATATGAAACATTCCAATTTTTGGATATCATTTGATTTACTGAGGGAATGTTTATATTGTTTTCTGGGTCTTTACTGAGCTGTGCCTGTGTAAAGCTAACAAGGAAGAATTATGTAATGGTTTCTGGACTTTTTTTTTTTTTTTTTTTTAATCCTCACAAACCTGGCATTGTGTTTTGACTTTAGTAAGTGCCTAAGAGGTCTAAATTTTGTTGTATTGACTAATTCAACAGCCATTAAAAGTCTGGGTCCTGGAGTATTACAAAGATAACTTATAAGACACTAGAGAAGAATTATACTGTATCTAGGAGACAAGTATATTGCTTTGGAGAACCTTTTTGAGATGAATCAAACACATCAGTATGCTACCATGAAATGTCAAAAAGGCTTTTTAAATTGCCATGAATTTGGATGAGGCAATAGTAAGAATGTTGTCAATCAGATTTCTTCGGAAGTACTCCAAGTTATTTTAGCTGGCACGCATAGAACTGCTCTTATATTTGATATTTAAATAAGCTAACTTGAAGTAAACATCTTTAGGAAGGATTTTTAAGAAACCTGAGGGCTTTCTTAAAAAAAAAAAAAAGCTTGCTCAACTTTTATCAGTGTTGTATCACACAGATAAACCTATTGACTTAATAGAGCAGCCTTTGTAGACTAAGTACTAGATTTAGATATATATTTGTAAAGCTTTGTAGAAAGGAGAGAAGGTGGGAAAAGTACTAAAGTTGAAATAATTTTTGAAAAAAAACATAAAAACAAAATTCATCCTAAGGTGCTAATTAATTACCCTTTGTATGAAGGGGTAATGATCTTTATTAATGATGTAATAGTTTGCATTTATGGCTTGTGAATATATATAAAAGCAAGAATTTTGAACCTTATCTCTTGTTCACAGCTTATCTTTACCTTTGTGGTTCTTGGGAGCAAGATTCAGGGCCATTCATATTTCATATAGATCATTTATTTCTTGGAATAGTGGTTATTATTGTAACACAGTGCTGGGTTGTTTAGACAAAAGTGACAAATTGAAGGTAGTAGTGAGAATAATGAATTTATCCTGGCTGGCCTGCGGTCTGAGTTGTTGGATAATTTTATAGTCATTATTATTTTGCAGTTTTATTCTTACCCTTTCTTGATTTCCACTGCTAAGCTTGCCACTATCCCTTTTGTATAGCTGGTTATTAAAGATCCTGTTCCTTCCTTAGATTCTTTTGTCATTCAGCTTTTCTCCTTTGTTGAATTTGTTTCTGAACTTTTTTCTTTGTTCTGTACTCTTTCATTAGTTGACACTGTGATTAAAGCACTGGACTTCAAGTTCAAATCCTGCTTTAGGTGTCTATTAATTAGCTATTTGACCCGGGGCAAGTCACTTCATCACTTTCAGATTTATTTCCCTCATCCCTAAAATGGAGATTATAAAAGCACCTTTTGGGTTGCTGGAAGAATCTGCAGTTTTAGATTTTATTATATAAAGCATTTTGTACACCTTGAAAATAGTATACAGATGCTGGCTATTTTTATTATTAACTATTCTTTGTGTCTTCTAGAATGTGACCCCTCCTAATTGTTCCAGCCTTTCACTTATCTTAGACTCTTTCTCCCTTAAACTGTTCCTGCTTTTATAATCTGTTTTTTTGTTTGTTTTTTTTTTTTTTAAATGGAAAACTGGTTAATTAATTTCAATCAGCCCCAATTCATCTCAATTGACTCTCTATTGCAGGTGATTATCTTTAATCCATCTGAGATCCCTTGAAGACATTTTACTAATACTTGCTAACACATCATATTTCATTCTAATAATCCCTTTTCTTGTTTTTTTTTTTTTGTTTGTTTTTATTTTCTTATTTCAAAATTTAGCTCAAAGTTAGGGTCTTCTGAAATGTCTTTATCTTAATATTTTACGGATTCCATGTGTCTTTCCATTGGTTAATGTTCTTTTTGATGATTTATGATTCTCTAGTTTATCCTATAGGTTTGTATTCTTGTCCCCACTGTAAAGGGGAGGAGAGGGATTCCACATTAACATAGTTGGATTCCACATTAACATATTTGATCCTTCTCCCTAACATTTTAAGAAGAAAATGGAATTTTGTTCCACATGACATCCTCCCACCCATACACTACTTTCTCCCTTGCCTTGAAACAGCAATTATTGTGCCAATAGAGTCTTCTCTAAACAGAACATACTTGTGCCTTGCCAGGTTAGACAAAGGGTTATCAGAGGAGTTGTTGGCAGCTTGCCATAGCCAGGGTGGGGATTGGGGTAGCTTGTCAGCATTCACCTCTTCAACTTTTATTTGCCTCATTCTTCACCCTTATCTTTGCTTTCCTTTCTTGTTTCTTTGGAATAAAAGGACCCTTCTTTCCCCAAATCCTGTGGATCTATGACTTGAATAGCTTTTCCCACCTTGCAGTAGTTTGTAAACCATAGAATTTTAGTTTAATCCAGAACACAAAATGGTGAGATTCCTTCTGTTGTATAACAGCGTATCATCCAGTGTTTTCTAGGATACCTGCAGTAATGAATGTATTTCTTAAAAAGACAGTCTTTTCAAACCACTGTTAGATAGCTGTAGTTCTTTTTGCAGAACCCAGATTTTCTTCTCTAACTGCCATCCATGTTTCCTTTCTGGGACTCCATTGAACAATTCAGTGCATTTCAGTGCTGTGTCTTAAGCCTTTGATGGGCCTTCCATATGACAACCCTTCAAGTACAGGACAGCAATCCTACTTCTCCCCAAGTTGTTTGTTTGTTTGTTTGTTTTTTACCCTTAACACTAATTACCATGGAATGGAACTAGATTCCTCACTATCTCTGGTTGCCTTCTTTTGGGTTGTCTTTATCATTGTTTTTAAAATGTTAGAATTGAATTTATATTAATAGTTATTAGTCCAATGCAAGAATGCAATAGGAAGTGGAAGAGAAGGAAGAAAATGTTTAGTAAAGCACCTATTACATGCCAGGAACTGTGCCAAAATCTTTACACATATTTTCATATTTTAATCTGTACAATAAACTTATGAGGTAATTGCAATCCCCTTTTCACAGTTGAGGAAGCAAGGTAAACAAAGTTTAAGTGACTTATCCAAGATACTTTATCTAGTAAGGTTATCTAAGGCCAGATTTAAATGCAGGCCTAGTGCTGTCTTCTGTGCCAGCAAGTTTACCTTACCTTTTTCCTCTGTGAGTCAATCACAACCTTATTTGCTTCAGTGTCTTGTTCTTTGCAGTAATGAAGAATTATAGGAGAGAAATGATCACAGCATAAACTCAGGTGCCAGTCTTGAATTTTATAAAGCACAGAAAAGGACATTTGATGGCACTGATGAGGGGCTCTGAAATTCTGTTTTTGTTTTTTTCTTTCAAACCATATATGTTTTTATTTTTGAGAAAATTATAGTGAAGGTGAGACATTAATGAGGTGCTTGAGATAAGACACCCTTAAATGGTCATCCTTAGAGATTGTACTGAAGACCTTAAGTGAACCTCAAAGTCTGAACTATTAAGTGAGTGACTAAAAAAGAGAATGAATTCAAATATAAAAATTGGCATGCTGTTCTAGAAACTTGTGTGTACACACTGATTTTATACACTTGAAGCAAGAGATTGTAAGAAGCAAAATATCTTACCAAAAACTGCACTGACTCACTGATGAATGTAAGAAAAATTTATTTTAACATTCTTGCAAGAATGGGTGTACCCCAATTCTAAAGAATGGGAACACACCTAAGGAAGGCCAGTCAAGCCTTTTTCTGGGGGTTGGTTAGTCCTACTTCTTCCTTTCAGGATCCTGATTGATTGTGGTCATTTTCAGGTTACCATTGTCCCTTATAAGGTATGAAAATTGTATATGTATATGTATTTTAAGCAACTAGACCAGAGCAGTTCTTCCTTTGGTTCTTTGAACTCCTATTGTTGGTCAAATCTCTACTTTCCCAATCCTTCCTTGTCCAAAAGGCAAATTCCCCCAATTTATCATGTTCCCTGGGGTATTTGTCCTTTGTCAAGGATACCTGTGGAAGCAAAAAGAACAAAACAATCCTATTTCTTACAGGTGCCTAGGTTAATAGACACACTTTTGAAACCTAAAGGAGTAGAAGTGCAAGTCCCTTCCCCTGTTTCCTCATTGTTTGTTACAGATGTGGATCTCTACCTCTTATTACATTGTAAGTCCATTACATTCTTAATGGAGGCAAAGTTCAGAGCACTCCTGTTCAAATCTGAAAGCACCTCCATCCTTGATTATTATTCAATGTCCTTCTGGGTTTCATTTTCTAACTTAAGTTTCATTTCTCCAAATTAATTTTCTTAACTGTGAAAACTAAATGCCTATCTCTTTCTCACAAAATGGAGAACATTATTATAGTAATATCCTCCAGATCCTTTTATATTTTCTCAGGATAGTCAAATTCTTGGGGGAAAAGTGCCACTATATACTTTTAATATACTTTTAAAAGCCAATTATCTTTGGTTAGAAAGAACAGTTTTTTCCTCTACTAAATAAGCACATGGAGATATTATTTCTAAATATCTCAATAGCTCATATGAACCTAGCCCATTAATAAATGTTAATGCTAGAACTCTTATCAAAATTTCTTGAACTTTTTAGATATTAGTTTCTCCTCTCATAGAAATACCCAAAATGCTTTGGTTTGAGCAAGACACTGTCTCCCAACATTGGTCATTTTCTCTGGTTGTCCCTTACACTTATATTGCTCTTTCTCATCTCTCCCTCTTGCTTTCCCTAATTTCTAACTAAAACCCCACTTTCTACAGGAAGCTTTTCCTGATATGCCTTCTTTTTTAGGGCCTGTTGATTATTTCTAATTTATTCTGTATATTGCTAGTTTATACATAGTTGTTTGCATGTGATCTCCTTCATTAGATGGTGAACTCCTCATGGGCAGGGACTGTGTTTCTCTCTCTGCCCTTTACCTTTCTTTTGTTTGCTCAGTGCTGAGCACAGTGCCTGGCAACAGAGTAAATGCTTAATAAAAGTGTGTTGACTGACTAGCAGTTAATTTAGACTACTACCTGAAGAGGCTAATCTGAGCAGTTTAATTTCTTTTTCTTTTTTTTTTTTATTATTAAAGCTTCTTATTTACAAAGCATATGCATGGGTAATTTTTCCAACATTGATCCTTGCATAACCTTTTGTTCTATATTTTATCCTTCTTCCCCTCCCCCCTCCCCTAGCTAGCAGGTAGTGCAGTACATGTTAAATATGTTGAAATACATATTAGATCCAATATATGTATACATATTTATAGTTATCTTGTTGCACAAGAAAAATCATATCAAGAAGGAAGAAAAAGAAAAACTGAGAAAGAAAACAATGCAGGCAAATAATAAGAGAGTGAAAATGCTATGCTGTGGACCACACTGTTCCCATGGTTCTTTCTCTGGATGTAGATGGGTCTCTTCATCACTGTATAACTGAAATTGTTTGAATCATCTCAATGTTGAAGAGAGCCATGTTCATCAGAATTGATTGTCATATAGTCTTGTTGCTACTGTGTATAATGATCTCCTGGTTCTGGTTCCTAATTTCTGTAGTGAACCGATTATGTTCTTGGGTTTGTTGCTGATTCTGTTTTCATTTTTCACAACCCCAAATCAATATCCTACAGTAACAGGTTGCAATTTCTTCCTGTCTTATCTCTTTAGCCATGTTCCTTTGGGCATGATATTTTGAGGGACTGGCTAGATATTATTTTTGATGCCATGACATTTTAGAATTTACTGGAACATATCTCTTAAGTTGGCTAAAAGTCTCCAAGAGAAGATATCTCTCTGTGAGGTATAGTTTCTAACATAATTTTTAAAAATCCCAACAGTTTGCTAGAACACTTATGTTCACACCCTTTTTGTTTACTACATTTGACTCAGCCAACTTCTTTAACTTAGAACTCATGAAATTATACCACTTTTAGGTCTAGCTTACTGGATTTCTTTCTCAAGTAGGATTCTCCATTAAAATAGGCAGTATCTCAATTGCTATGGGAATGTAACTGAATTTTTTTGACTTATGAGTACACATTGATGTTAAATGGTGGAATAAATACTGATAAGTCTGAGAAAATTTGCTGATGACTGAATTTTATAAAAGGTTTGTGTGAAAAGACCATCTGTGAACTTTTACTTAGGCAGACCTTTTCCTTCCATAATGCATTGCTTTATTATTATATGGGGAACTGCTTCTTGTGAATGTGGAACATGAGTTTGGGGCATTTAGGTGGGTAATTGTGGAACATGAGCTTCCTGGAAAAGTGGTGAGGAACAATGTCAGAATGGGTCAAATAACTTAGTTTTTAAAGAGGGAGACTAAAGAGAATGCAAAGTGTGTTCTTTTTGCTTCTTCATTCCCAATAAGCAAAATAATTTGTTTTTTAAAAAATGAGTATCATATTTCATAAGTCACTTATATTAGAAATTTGAAAATGAGTACTTGGGTGGAGACTATAGGTTAGATAACAAATTGGGCTACACTCCCTAAAATTAGTTCTCTGAAAGGGAAAAGAAAAAAAAAAACACCCGCCATTAAACTGATAGCTTAAAAATAATCTAAATAAAATAACAATACTAAAAAAAAACTTTTTTTAAGCTTTTGGGAAGAAATCTACTCTTATTAAGGTAAATAATCTCAAATGAGATAGCTGTAAAGTATTTAATGCAATGCTAGACATAAGTGCTATGCAAATGTTAGCTATTGTTATTGATGTTACTAATTTTTGCTACAGAAAAAAAAAGGCAACATAAGAATAAAGTATAAAGAAAAGTCTAAGAAGTTGGGAATTTGAAGTATAAAAAGTATGTTCTATATAGAGCTGGTGGAGGTTGAGAAAGAGAGGGAGGGATCAGGGAGATATGCTTTGGAAAAAATGTTTTGCCAACTCTCCCTTCCCTTTAAACTCCACCTCCCCACACAAACAGAATAAGGAAATCAAGATTCCCCTTCTCTTCCTTGTTTCCTACTTCCTCTCCTAGTAACAGCATTCTCTCACTGTTTTGTAAAAATCACCCTGCTCTTGCCACCACAGACTGGGTAGACCTCAGCCCAAGTAGCAATTGTGAACTTTTGTGCTCTGCCTACACTTGCCCACAGCCTGAGCTAATTTAAAACCATAACACCAGCTATACTATTTTTCAGATTGAATGCTTAAATGCCAGAATTTTGAACTTTGGGGGTTAATTTAACCCTTGGATCACTATTGTGGGGTTTTTTTTTTTTTTTAATATATCTTCTTTGCCTATCTGTCACCAGTCCCTTGGAAAGCCACTTTTTTCCATCCTGCTTCTATTTTCAGAATCCTTTCTATCCCTTTATTTCATTGGGCTTTCATTGAGAATTACTTCTATACTTGCAAGGGGTCGCTTAATTCTCACAGAAGTGGGGCTGGCTGGACATAGTAAACCATTTTGGGAGGAACACTCCTGATTTTTCTCTGCCTCCCTCCCTCTTAATTGCCTTTTTAGATTTAAAAAGAATAGGAAAAGAGAGGGAAAATTAATGAACTTCACTAGTGAGATCTCTGGGAACAATGCTGGAAATATGAAAATGGGATGAGTTATTCCCCTTGTCTTGCGAACATGTTTCTCCAAGTATGTATGCAGATTAATAGGTAAACTTCTTTATTTATTTAAATTAAAACTTAATCAAGTGGGGAAGCTCACATTCCTGTCTCTTTATTGAGGATAGGCAGGAATAAGAAATTGAATAAAATAGTAAATGAGACTTAACTTATCCAATACTAAGAGCACAATTTTATGTAGCTTATGTAAAACAACAAGATGTTTTGAGAGAGATCTGTATGGTTGGGGGAGTTTGGTGTGATATAGTGCTAAGGCCATGAGGATAGGGCACATTCCCAGGGCAGTTTCCAAAAGGAGAGAGATTTCTTTCTGTTGTCACTTCTCTGTGGATAATTTTTTGTAGTCACCTAAGAGAATTTTCAAAAAGAGGTAGAAAGAACTCTTTTCTCTTGCCTCAAGTTAAGGTCATGTTATTTTTCTGGGGATCTAGGTCTACTGACTTGGCTCAGACAAAAAAATACTCTTATCAAAGTTACATGAAATTCCAATTCAGATGGTATTGGCTATCCTGATGATTCTACCCATATAAATTCTTCCTTTCTTGCTTAGAATTTACAGCACCTTACTGATTTTCTACAAATTAACCTAAGCCTTTCCTCTTAATTCCCAAGTTTCTCTGAGCGCTTGTCTTCTCTCTTATTGCTTTCTTGGGAGGCATATTATCCCAGGGCCTTTATTATCTGGTCATCTGGATTCTTGCCTCTTTCTGCACTTAAGAGTCTTGAAGTCCTTCAGCTGATCTTCCCTGAATTATTTGATGCTTCTGTTAGGGTTTGTCATATGCCCTCTTAAAGGAACTCAGGTTTTCAGACTTCACCTCTTAGTCATTTTTTCTGTAAATGAAGAATAGAAACACTCACATCTTTATTTCTAATTATAGTTAAATTTTCTGGCTCCAGCTAGGCTGAATATGCCCCTGAATCTAGTGTTTTGTTTTGTTTTGTTCTTAAGAGGGATTTTTTTTTAACTACTTGGGAAAGGAGCTCTTTGAAACTTTCACTAGCTTCCTGTTACCTACAGTATTAAATCTCTGCTGCTTTGCCTGGCTTTTAAAACCTTCTGTGTATGACCCTTAGTATCCTTATTTAACTGTTTCCTCCATTCTTTCCATGTATAAACACTCTCTTATAGTCAGGATTATCTCTTCATTTCACTATTATCATTATTCTTTTTATGATATATCAATTTACATAGAGATTTCAGAAAACACTTTCTCATCCTTACACCCCTGCCTAGTTCCAGCTCCATTCTAACTGGTTTCCACCTAGACCTAAATTGTCTTCTTCTGCCTCTCCAGAGCTCTCACTAACTTGTTCTGGAATCCTATTTTTTTCAGTATGCTTTTTTTGATCAATAGTATACTTGATATTGTGATCTTGCCTTTTAAGCTCCTCTTAAATGTTCTATACTCATGTTAGTCTTCTCTATTAAAAATCCTTTTGATAAGGTTAAGTCTTCCCTCTAAAATCCCATAAAGCATCTGATAAAGTTGAATTGGGGTGTGTGTGTGTGTGTGTGTGTGTGTGTAGTCTTTGTTGGCATGAGTTAAAAATTTAAAGAGTTAAAGATTGATTGAATCCTTTAGTTGCTGATGGAACTAAATATTCTCAAACTGGAAGTTTTACTTCCAGTATGAACTTGTCATCATCTAAGAGATATAATCACAGACTAAATTCCTGTAGTATATATTATAATTCATGAAATCAAGTGTTTAGTTTATATACTCTTTTTGATTTCACACAGATGGATCTTCTTATTTTTTGTAGACTCTTTGACTACAAAGACCATATCTCTCATTCTAAAAAAAAAACTCACCGAAAGTATTTGCCATAGATATTACTCAATAAATCATTGACTAGACTTAGTCCCCTGATTGAAGTATTTATCCATCTGTTCTGTTTTTTTTTTTTTTTTTTTTTTTTTTTTTTTTTTCCTGTCCTTTGGGCTCTTACAACTTCTAAAGTATTTCAGATTTTGAGGAGGTAGAAATTGGGAAAAATGTCTTAGTAATCCTTAGTAAAATGTCTTAGTAGGTTCTAGAGCCAGAACCTACTTTCTTGTGATTCAATCTCTTATATGGTCATTTCCCTTACCAATATAACATGGTGCTAGTAAATGGGGATGAGGGGAAAGGAAGGTACATATAGACAAGAAATATTGAAGAAATTAAGGAAATAAGCATTTATTAAATACTTACTATGTGTCATTTAGTCTATATAACCCTTGGAGGTAGGTGCTTTATTATTACAATTGAAGATATTGAGGCAGACAGAGGTTAATGACTTTTAAAGGATTATGTAGCTGTTAAGTATCTTGAGGCTGAATTTAAACTTGGGTCTTTCTGGTTCTTGGCTGAATAGATTTACCCAGAGTTGTTATCAATTGTAGATAGGATCTATGATTGCTTGGCAATTAGGCTACAGCTTGGTGACCCTCTAATTTTATAATAAAGGAAGATATATCTGATAAGGATCCATGCATGAGTTGATTAAAATAGTTGGCTTCTTCTCACCTCATTGTGAGTAAATGTTTAATATGATTTAATTTTATTATAGAGATTCTTTAAGCAGTATGGAAATAGCAGTGAACATTTTAGTTCATGTGAATCTACTTGACTTCAAATTCTTAATCTGGTCACTATTTCAAATATTAATCTTGTTAATTGGAATTCTCCTGTTAGTGAATTGGGAGTATGGAGTGCTTCACATGACTCATTCAGTCAGGGATTATCTTACTGTTGACCCAAAGTAGTTAGAACCAAATCTCTTAGCTGAATTCATTTTTTTGGCATGTTCTCTGAAAATCTACTCTAATATTATCATTTTTGATTTTAAGTTGTAATTTTTATTTTATTTAAGTTGATTTAAGAGTGTAAAATGTTACTGTGATGGTAAGGGAAAGGATGGGTATTAGAGAAGTCATTTTTCAACTAACAAGAATTAGTAATTGTTGATTGTACTATGGCTTAGTGTGAAATCAACCTTTTTTTTGAGCATTTTTTGTATTTTAAGTATTTTGTTGTGAGAATGATGAAAAATGGGAAATATAACCTATTAGTGTTTAGAAATTACTTATACTCTTGTAGGAATGTAGTTATAAAAGGCTAGAAATGACCTGGAAAATCATTCTTTGGGACTCAAAAGAAGTTATCTTAGAACCTTTGAGCCTCTAATAAGTGGAATTTAATTTGAACAGTATCATTAATAACATGATTATATTCACAGTTGTGCCTATTGTGAAATACATAGTGCCTATTATGTGCCAGGCAGTATATGCTAAGTGCTTGGCAAGTTAATCTCATTTGATCTTCAAACCAACCCTGAGAAGTAGGTGCTGTTATCACCCCCTATTTTTACAGTTGAGGAAACTGGGGCAAATAAGTTTAAAAGACTTAGAAGATCACATAGCTAGTAAAATATGTAGGATTTGAATTCAGGTCATCTTGGGGCTCAGTGCTCTATCCACTGTACCATCTAGCTGCCTCTTGATACTACTGCTTATTAGTAACTGCAAGGCAAGGTCCTTTGAAAAATTTCATGATAAGCATAGTATGTAATTATAAATATAAATATAAGCATGAATAATTACTTTCTAGGATGAATATTGAGACAACCTTAGAGTTGTTCAGCATACTACTCTCTCCAAATCATCCTCTAACTAACAAAATAGGGATAGGGACAGAGGATAGACCTGTGGCTTCACAGATCAGGAAGTTTCTTCTACTAGTACCAATGGACACCTTTTCTCTAACTTAAATTTAGCTGTTTGGAATACTCTTGTAAAGTGACCTGTCCAAGTCACAAAGATGCTATATATCAGAGAGAGGTCAATACTTAGAACATTACTTAAAAAAATAAACTGGGGGGGTACATTTATTCAAGAACTGGTTAATATCCACATCTCAGAATGAGGATTAGCAATCAAGTAAAACTGCAAAGGTTTCTCAGGAATACAGAGCATTTAGTAAGAGAGAATGGGATTACAAAATGATCAGTAGACTTGACCAAAGATCATCCTAGGAAAAAATAATTTTGATCCCCAACATACCTAGGGGTGATGTTAAAACAAAACCCACAAAAAACTTAAATGTTTGCTGGTGGTGGGAACTGTCTGTGAAAGTCATGCAATCTATTTGTTGTGAAGCATGGAATAGGAAATTCAGTCTTTCATAAGTTTGGCTCAAGCTGTGTGTTAAGTTCCATATCATGGAAATTATCTCTTTAGAGGTAATAATTTAGTACAAAACATTTAGAAATTAATGGTTACAATCCTTTCTAGCCTATGAGCTAGGTGGTAAAGGAGATACATGTGTACCCAGACTGGAGAATGCATGAGGACAAAGGGAGGTAGCTCAGAAGGCATCATATGAAACTTTTGGGCTGGTGTGGAGTGAGGGAAGGGAACCCCGGAAGAGGTTAGAAAGGCTTTGTGGAGGTTGTATGAGTACCAGACTAGAGACTTTAAGGAGCTCATTGAAGGGAAACTTAATTTTTCCCTTTTCATTCATAGATTCAGCACTGAGTTGTGGATGTTGTTGACATTTATTAAATGCTTACGTTGGTTTGAAGTGAAGCTTGCAGAGGTGTAGAAAGCAGCCAGCCCAGATGTGGAAATGGGAGGCAAGTAGTAGAAGGGTAATCTAGTACAGAATGAAATAAGGAAATAAATAGCTTGTAATCCAATTTGGTAGGTTGGTACTCTATTATAACAGACTTTAAAAGCCAGGCTGAGGAGTAGGGTATTTTATCCTATGGACACAAGGGAGGCTCTAAAGACTTTTGTTCAGAGAATTGACAGTACAAAGATCTCACTGTGTGTGTGTGTGTGTATATAGATATGTGTGTATATGTATTTGTGTGTATATATAATACCAGTAAACAAGTTGGGAGAAAAGTTTAATTTGATGTTTTGAGTTTTAGTTCAGCAAACCTTCTCAATGAATGGGTAGGAAAGGGACTAGAAGGAAGAGGAGAATTTGGAACTCAAAATTTAAAAGAAAAATTAATACTCATATAAAGTATATTTTGAAAAGAAAAAAGATGTCAAACAAGCAGTTAAATATCATCAAGGAAGAGGAGGGGATCTTAGCTACATGTGGGAGCCATCTGTAGTAACAACTGGAAACCATGCAAGTAGGGGAGAGTACATGGAGAAGACTGAGAGAGCTTTGGGGGCTTTCATTTCTTTCTTTTTCCTTATCTCATCAGAGCTGGTATGATAATTCTTATGGCAATTTAGGAGAATTAGGAGGTAGGGCTGTTCTATGGTATCAAACCCTGAAAGGAAAGGTCTTAAATCCAAGCTTTTGAAGTTAATGTTTAATGAATGCTTATTAATTTTTTAAACTTCAGCTAGTTTCTACACTAAAATTATTACTCGTGTTTTTTTTCCAGTGTAATCTCCTTAACTAGCTATGTTAAAATGCTGAAGTGGGTTGCACATTGGGTGAAGGCCTCATTCCATGATGTGACAATAATACCATGTCTTTAGTTGTGAGAGTATTATGGTAATATTGGAAAGAATTTAGGATTTTTAGGAGGATAGAGATCTTATTAAGACAATAACTAAATCATATTTGATCCTAGGGAGGAAAAATCTCTCTCTGGGCCTTGGGAAATTTGAACTTGATTCACTCTGTGGTTCCTTTAAGTTTCTGTGGTGTGTAATATATGTATATATATTTTTTGGCCTACTTCCAGCAAAGCAAAGCATTGGGATGTGAAGGACAGATTATGTAAAACCAGGTTTCTTGCCCAAATTGGATTTATGGAGGATATTATAATCACACATTAATAACCAAATGCTTATGTATGAAGTCTGTTGAGCTTTTTATTTCTTCATTGGTTCTTTGCACAAACATGTCAAGGAATTGGGGTAGGAAGCATGGGAACTCTGGAAATTGGTGTGAAATGGAAAGGTAGGAATGATGCCATTTGAAGTTAGCATTCTGCCATTGGATTCCTCACTGATAACTTGACTTCAAATCTTAGCTATGACAGGTCAAAAATAGAAACTGGAAAATAGTATAATTGTCTTGTTTTATTAGAGTAGTACAAGTAGTAGTCACCTTGATTATTTATAATATTGTACCTATAGTAAATATAAAATACAATTTAATCTGTCCTGTGGTAAAACAGTAGTTAAGCATTTAATTTTTAATTAGGCTGAAGGATAGAATGCAACTTATTTGGAAAATCTAGATCTCATTAAAAACTAAAAAAAAATCCTTTCTATAGAAATTCCTCTTTAAAAATTCTTTTGCTGTCAGATTGGTCTTGAAGTAAGATTATAATCATGGTATCCAAGTGATTTAGGCTGGCATTTGAGAACTTTCCCAGCTTTATCTTACCTTCCTCCCTAATCTGGACTATTGACTTTTTTTTTCTTTTAAAGTAATTTTGTACTACTCCTGGTACAGTGTGTGTGTGTGTGTGTGTGTGTGTGTGTGTGTATATATATATATATATATATATATATATATATATATATATATATATATATATATATATGTGTGTGTGTGTGTATATATAATGAAACATAGTTTCATAACAGATAATTATGTGTCTTTTGCCCCCTTATATAAGTTCTTTAAAGTAGAGGCCCCCCTCTTTTTAAGACATTTGCATCCATAGGATACCTATGTGGTGCACATAAACAATTCTGGTCAATAGAATTTGTGGTCAATACAAATTTGTGAAATGATTGGAAATCATAATTTCATTCACTTCATGGTCATTTTCAAAATCAAAATTGAGGTACTATAGTTAGGGGTTTATAGGGGTTATAGTTGTAGGTTTCTTAGAAAAGAAAAATGCTTTAAAAACCTTGGAAAGGTTTTGCATTTATCAGTGGAGAGCTAAATTATTATGAGCTGGGTGGTAAACCTACTATCTCATGTTCACAGCAAAGACAGTAAAATCATTGTAAGGTATTTGCAAGTCAGATTGGCTACATACACTATATTTTAACCTATTTCTTTTCCATTTCTGTTTTCTTCTTCTGTAGATTCAATAGCAAAGGTTTATTCAGGAGATAATAGAGACCAAATGAGATTTATTTATTTTTTAAAAATCACTAATTTAATACTTTGCCAAGTACTTTATAGTGCCCTATTGTTTTCAGAACTATGTCTAACTTTTTATTTTTTATTGTAGTTTAAATTTCTATTTTTCATTAATTTCAATAAAATATCTTATTTTTATTGCTTTATTTTTTAAACAACTGTTATTTTTAGTGACTAATATAATTTTCTATGCAAAGCTTTGGGGTGAGTAACATTGGCTTTCTTTCTGGATCCATTCTACAACACTAGAGACATTCTTTTCTACCATTTTTTTTTTCTTTTTTCTTTTTCTGAGGCTGAGGTTAAGTGACTTGCCCAGGGTCACACAGCTAGGAAGTGTTAAGTGTCTGAGACCAGATTTGAACTTGGGTCCTCCTGAATTCAAGGCTGGTGCTCTATCCACTGCGCCACCTAGCTGCCCCCTCTACCATTTCTTAAAATAATATTTGGAAGATCAAATAGAAAACCATTTAGGTAGGTATAGCTAGACTGACCTCAGGAGCACCAAAGGCATCCCTCCCTTTGTGTCAGGGATTCTTGATATGGAAGTTTTAACTTCATGCACGGATTGAGGAGCTGTAACAGTTAACATAAATATTTGATTGAACAGACCACCATTCCCAAACTATGATGGATCATGGATCTAAGTTCTGGATGGGATTTCAATTTAGTCCAGCACAATCCTGTGTGCTTGTGTTTTCTCACATGCTTCCTTACCCTTATGCCCTCTTTTGCCCGTGGACTCTCGCCCTTTGTCCATCTCTCGCCCTCTATCCATCTCAAGAAACTAGGGCCCGAGGAAGTGGTGATGTGGCTGGGGCCACAGGTAGGATTTGACCCTAAGAGCCAGCACACTTTTCCCAGCACCACCCCCATCCTCACTTAAAAAGTTGATTAGAGGGTTGTAGGGAAAGATGTTAAAGGAGGGACTTGCTGTCACAGTCAAACAGTATGGCAGGGTTAAGATTCTGATTCTAAATCTAATGCTTATGCCCAAATATAGAGTGTGGTCCATATTTTTCTAATATTTTAAAATTATCTGTAGAAATTGTAGCCAAGTTCCCCACTATTTCAAAACATAATACAAGAACATGAGGATCTGTTGAGGAACTGTGTAGGATTGATATATATTTTTTTTAAGTGGGAGAAGAGTGTAGGGGTCACTAGGGAATGGAGTAAAGCAAGAAGGAATGACAAGATGCCATTACTGAGCTTTGAGCTCTTAACTGGTTATAATGTATGTGTACCTCAGGTGGCTTTTCTCCACATTGACCTTCCTTCCTCATTGAGGAAATAGTCTTAATTTAAGGTGGTGTTGGTAGGAAATGAATATGTCACAAGTAACTATTATAAGTGCATTTGAGCTTTTTTTGCTGCATGGAAGTAAATGCTAACTTTCATTTCTCACCCCTCCTTTCAGTTTCCCTGGAAAGACTAAACCCCCCAAGATGGCAGATGAGACAAACACCAGGGATTGCATGTCCTTCAGTGTGCTGAACTGGGATCAGGTCAGTCGGTTGAATGAAGTTTTGACTGAGGTGGTACCAATCCACGGACGGGGCAACTTCCCCACCCTGAAGATCACACTGAAGGATATTGTTCAGACTGTCCGCAGCAGGCTGGAGGAGGCAGGAATCAAGGTGCAGGATGTTCGACTGAATGGCTCTGCAGCTGGTCACGTCTTGGTCAAAGACAATGGCTTGGGTTGTAAAGACCTGGACCTAATTTTTCATGTGGCTCTTCCAACAGAGGCAGAGTTTCAGCTTGTTCGAGATGTCGTTCTGTGTTCTCTTCTGAACTTCTTGCCAGAGGGAGTCAACAAGCTAAAAATCAGTCCAGTGACTCTTAAGGAGGCCTATGTCCAGAAGCTGGTAAAGGTCTGCACGGACACTGACCGTTGGAGCCTGATCTCCCTCTCCAATAAGAATGGAAGGAATGTGGAACTCAAGTTTGTAGATTCCATTCGCCGTCAGTTTGAATTTAGCGTGGACTCCTTCCAAATCATTCTGGACTCTTTGCTTTTGTACTATGACTGTTCAAGCAATCCCATGTCTGAACACTTCCACCCCACTGTGATTGGGGAGAGTGTGTATGGCGACTTTGAGGCAGCCTTTGACCACCTCCAGAACAGACTGATTGCTACCAAGAACCCAGAAGAAATCAGGGGCGGGGGACTCCTGAAGTATAGTAACCTTCTGGTACGGGATTTCAGACCCACAGACCAAGAAGAAATCAAGACCCTGGAGCGTTACATGTGTTCCAGGTTCTTCATCGACTTTCCAGACATTCTGGAGCAACAGAGGAAGTTGGAGACCTACCTCCAGAACCACTTCGCTGAAGAGGAGAGAAGCAAGTATGACTACCTCATGATCCTTCGCCGGGTCGTGAACGAGAGCACTGTGTGTCTCATGGGACACGAACGGAGGCAGACCCTCAACCTCATCTCCCTCCTGGCCCTGCGTGTGCTGGCGGAGCAGAACATCATCCCGAACGCCACCAACGTCACTTGTTACTACCAGCCCGCTCCCTACGTCAGTGATGGCAACTTCAACAACTACTATGTTGCTAACACTCCAATGCCCTACAGCCAGCCATATCCCACCTGGCTGCCCTGTAACTAACTAATCTCTTGACTTGAGGATTTCTGAAAAGGAAACCTCAAAAGGGCAAGGGCTTTCAGGAGGTAGGGGAGCCTTTCTAGATGCAGGTGTTTGGCTTTTAAAGGGGAACTCAGCTCTGATTCTGCTTATTTTCTTTGTGTACCCATCGAATGGGTCTACAGTCTAGCATGAGAAAACTTTTTAAAGGGACCCTTATTACAGTGCCACTTTGGAAACTGACCTGTCCGAAACACACTTAACACTTTATGGTCCTGAACCTTACGAACTTGTGGATTTGAGCCCCGTTGCAGTGCAGTTATTTAGAATGGGAAATAACTTGGGCAGTGTATGAGAAGCCTTAAGCCAACTTGTCTTCTCACTTCAATCTTGCATCTAAACTAGGCTGTGTTTTTTAGCCCTTGTCCAGAGTCCTTAGCAGCTAAGGCTTGGGCAGAATCGTTTTTCTTGAATCCATGCCGAATGACAAAGGTGTGAGGGTCTTCTTGGGTGCTTTTGTTCTTGGTCCAAGGGGATTTTGAGTAAAGGCCAAAATTGCTTATGTTTGCTGACTTATCCCCTTTCAGCAGAGCTGAAGGTTTCCTTCCTCAATTAAATCAAAGCCAACAGCTTCAGAATTGAGGCCTGGTTAGAAGTGGCATATGTGGCTTTAGATGCTGTGCTATCCCAAAGAATTCTGAGAGGTTACTGCTAAAGCATTGACCTAAAAGGTTTCTTGGAAATGTAACTCAAAAACAAAATAAAATGTAAGACAATGTTAAAGTAGAAAAAAAAATTGGTGGTGGTGGGTGATGGTTGTGACTAGAGAATTAATGTTCAAATGACACTTTTCTTTAAGGCATTCTTAATGAATGGAATTTTTGGTTGTTTTCCCCATTCAGTCTTTTTTTCCTTCATGGCTGACTTGTTTTTTGTTGTTCTGTTTTTAAGACTTAAGTTGGGCAGTCATTTCATTTTCTTACTACGGTGACCTATGCAGACTTCTTCATCTGTTTTGTTAGTAGTAAGATGCAATGCCCCTTTTGATCACATTGCCAAATATGACAACTTAATTTCTCTATTTGAAATCTGTTGAGTGCTAATGTTTTGCTTTGTTTTTTGTTTCCCAAAAAAGATTTCAGTAGTGTAACTACTTCCCTGACTTTCTGTTCACAACAAATGAATTCAGGATACTTATTTCGATAGGAATTTGGGTCAGTAGGATAGCTTCATTTGTAGTTTTAAATGATGTGTGGAGAGAGATCTTTTTGAATGGAATAGGCTGCTTGAATGAGTGCTTTGGGGTTCAAGAAATTGCACTAGAATTTAGACTGCTATTCTGAATCTTTCTCATGTCTGGATGAAGGCTTGGTTTAGTCTGGCGTGAAAGGAGTGGAAGCTCCTCGTTTGGATAATGTTTTTTGTAAAGGAAGTAACCAGTTCTCTCAGTTGATTCTAGTGAATGAAGAGCTACTGGGTCTTCCTTAGGTGTTTTGTTGTACTTAATGTTGTATTCTGCACTTTAGGGAAAGACAGTGTTTATCTTTACTGAGTGTTCTGTTGCTTGGGTGAGAGTTCCAGGATTGTGTAGGTGTAGACACTGCTGCAGATTCTTCCCTACAGAGAAGGAATTTCATGTTGCAGATTTTTACAGGGCCTCCCACTTCAGAGAAACAATTTTAGTCGACTAGAAAAACGATAGCTTGGTTGGCGGATTTCAAAGGGATTTATTCAAATCCAAGACCCTGAATTTGACACTGCTATGGCCGTAGAAATCCTGGGCCTTAGCAAAGCTAACTTAATGAAAGAATACTTGAAAATCAATGGCTTCTCTATCCAAGAGAAAGCTAAGAGATATTTGGTGTGCTCTGTCTGGAATGCTGTGTCTTGGTGCCCCCTTTTCAGGTCAAACAGATGGGTGAGCTTGGTTTTGTTTTCCCCTTTGGGTGTTGCTCATTTAGAAAGGTGAATAAAAGGCCACCTTAGCAGTATGATTTGCATTTGCTTCTTTAGAAGATCTTGGAAAATTATATTGAACTCCTTGCTTTTAAATCTAAGCTAAGTTATAAGGCTGGGCTCAGGTGTGAACGGGATTGGCTTGAGGTCCTTCGGTAGTATTTCAGGTGTGACACAGACCGAATGTGAATTTATTGAACCACTTGATTGTCTGTGACTTATGATAAGCTGTGTTTGGAAGGATAATGGCAATATGTCTGCACTAAAATTATTCATTTGTGGTGGTTGGTTTCTGTTTGCTTGCCAGATAAGTTTGGGGGTGAGGGTGGTGGGGGAACCTCAGGACAACACCCTTAGCTTAAATAATTAAATTCCTAGTTTGTCCTTTTTGAAAGGTCATTCTGCTTATACCTCTTGTTTCTCTCTGGTATTAATATCCTAATTACAGGGTGGTCTGGGGGGCAGGTGGGGGAGGAGGTAGGAGGACCACTTCTGTTCCCATATGCAAAAGCTTGCTTTTATTTCATTTCCTTAAATAATACCAACACTTTTAGATTTGTATTTTAGGTCCTCAAGAATGTTTGCGGTGTACCACTTTAGATAATCTAGTTAACTATTGTGCTCTATTTTGTCTCAAAATAGGAGTCTTGGAGAGACCACAGGGGACAGAAAAGTATCCAAGCAAGGGTCCCAGATAACATTTCTGGAGCTTTTTGCTCCTCTTTGCTCATCACCTCTCATACACACCTTCACTTACATTGGGGGGCCCCCCTTTGTGGAATTATCATTTTAGCTGAGATTATTCTGGTCAAACTTTTTGTAGTTTGCAAGTAGAAGCTTGCCTACCCCCTCCAAGTTAAGCATGCCATATGGCATAGACTGTTTGGATAGTGAAGAACAAAACTGGGTCACTAAAACCTAATCCCTGGCTCGGTTGTATAGTTTACCTGCTAAGAGAGTCCTTCACCAGCTTAATGATATACCAAGTAACGTCTAAATTCAGATGTCTGGACATTCTACTTAAAAATGTGCCTTTGGAGACCATGGAAGTGGTCACTGTGGTCTGCATTTATACCAAATCCGGGAGTTCCTCCTTCTTTTTTTTTTTTTTTCCTAGTGTTGAGTAACATTGGAAGCTTTGGTGTTCAAGAAGGGAATTAAAAGTTCAAGTATGAATTCTAATCTAAATTTAAATAGTGTACCTCATTTATGTTGGGTCCCTAAGATGTCCTTTCCCCTCCCCTTTTTGCAAACATGCAGTGTATTCTAACTTATTTCTCAGAATCAGCTTTGAGTGGTTAGCTGAGATAAGAATTAGACCTTTTTCTTCATACTGGCAGAGGCAACTGCATTAAATTCCTGGGCCTCAAACAAACGTTCAGATCTCCTTTATGATCTTTGGCAGATAGTATCCCACATTCAAATTCACTGGTAAACAATTAAAACATTTCACAGAAAACATCATCTCAATCAGTATAGCTCATGAATTAGGCATCTGTGGAGAAACTAGGTAGCTTGTAAGAAATAGATTTCCACTAGGGTGGAGGAAAGGAAGAAATGCTTCTTGGATCTCAGTACAGAAGCAGTTGGGCAACTTCCTACTGAAGCATGAATTTTCAGACTTGGCTTTCTTCTGAACTTTTGCTTCTTATGGTTATCTCTAATCCAATGGTCAAAGGCCTGAACTGAATATCTCCTTCTCCATTGTGGTAACCCCCTCACACCCACATCTAGTCTTTAGCTTTATAGTAATAGTATAGTAATAGTCATAGTAGTAGCATTAGTGGTGGTGATGGTAATGATAGTAGTTAGTTGTAGTAGCAGTAGTTGAATAGAATTTTCTCTAGCATCACTGTGTTAAGAAGTACCACTCAAGGTGTCAGGTTATTCCCTTCCTTTTAAGCACAATAATTCCCTTTTGGCTAGTACCTTCTCCCCGTTCCCCCCCCCCCCATGGGCTAGTCTTTATTTGGGACCCAAGTTAGAATCTTTAAACCTTTTCTTCCATAAGGTAATGTTAAAACATAATTAAAACGTTATCACAGGGTGGGAGAAAGCATATATTACTATGAGCCATTACCATTCTCAGTGGTTATCTATTAACTCTGGACCAGAAAGAATCCACTGGTGTGTGTATCAACTTTTCTTAGGTACAAACATTCGTTTCTTAGAAGTTGAGAGAAGAAACACTCAGATTTCTAAGCTTAGAGCCAGATATCCTTAAGCCGGCAGAGACCAGAACATCGTATCTACTCTGGTCATAGCTGGCTGTGGAACAAATTCCAAATCTCCTAATTAACATTAAGAGGACCAAAGGAGGCCTGGGAAAATATTACGAAATTTTTTTCAGAGTGGTTTATAGAGCAAATTAAGAAAAAAGAAAGGCCAAATATTGCTGAAACCAGATATTTCAAGTGCCTAAATCTTGTTTATCACTTATTTTTCTAATTTAAGTGTAATATTTAAAAAATGCCAAATGTGGTAGTTGGAACAAAGGTACAGAGCAAGTGTGTATGGGAAGGTTAAAAGACCATTTACTAATGAAGTAGATAAATTAAATGATGTGAATTTGTGTGTGGGTTTTCTTTTTGTCTGAAACTTATTTTATTTAAAGATAAAAAAAAAAACTCCTAACTTTTTAAAAGTAGGTGTTCTTAAACATTTTTTTTTGTTTCCAAATGAATATATAAATAGATGAGGAAAAAAAACCCACCTTTTGACTATTAGGCAAAATAGGAAATTCTTTTCAGTTTTCTAAATTTGCGGAGCAACTAGCCATTGAAATTCTTGATTTGTTAGCCATTCAAGATGTATGGAAATACTTCTTTGTTAATGGTCACTAGCCTTCTCAGTCAATATGGATGAAATCACTTTCTTTTGTCAATGCAAAATGTGTTAAAACTTTATAAAAAAAATAAGCTTTTGAGTTTATTGAGAAATAAAGATATATTTTAAAGACATTTGTCAATTGTGTTTTTACTCATGTGAATACGGTGGACAATATTAATATGCATTTTTATTGTGGATAAATCATACTTTCACATTCTGGTCATTCTAAATCACCTATGTTTATGCTTTATGGATCATATTTAAATTCTAGATATTGTACCTGGAATGCCTCAGATTTTGGCCAGCAGAAACTTTTAGACTTTTCCTGGTAACTAGTTTAGTATTATGTTAGTTAACTAGTCCTATGTTGATGAATGCTATGCTAGTTAACTAGTACTAACCATTATGTACTGGTACATAAGTGTTGCTGGCAAACCTGCTGCATTGCCCATCCAGTTAGGTCCTGGCAGGAGATCGCCTGCTTGTTGCTCTACAAAAGCTTTTGTGTGCATCTATTCTGACCTCTCCAGAGACTTCAAGCTAGCCAATTCTTTGGCTTTTTTGTTGGCCCTTTTCTTACCATTGTGTGGAACATAGTGATAGCTTATTGACTTGCTATTGACTTGTGTTGATCAGCAACTTTTATCCAGCAGCCAATTTACCTTGTATTGTTAGTTTTTTGGCTGAATTCTTGATATTGGGGAGTTAAAAACTCCCTGAAAGGGATCTCATTGACACAAGATAAGGGAGAAAATTAATCCTTATGCTATTCCTAACCCTTAGCAATTCAGGCCCTTTGGAACTTGGACATCATACTTCCTAAAGCCATTATTCCAAATCATCTCAAACTAATATGAAGATAGGGATGTTATTTTCAACTATCACCTTCAAACTGATTTGCTAAAGATAGAAATTAGGCTGGAATTGAGTTCCTTCTGATCCATGATGATGGCCTCATATATATGTCCCCAAATCATTTTTAGGAAAAAGCTTTTTGGAAAAGCTTTTTAGGTTATAAGCTTAAAGCACCATAATACCTTACCTTGATTACATGAGATAACAGGCTACAGGGCACTCACTGCTTTTGCTTACCTTAAAACACTCTGTAAATGTCAATTGTTATCATGATTTTCTCTATAATACTTTTAAAAGCATGGTGATTTTTCTGACCCTTCTCCTTATATAACTTTGTATGGCAGTGTAGTCATTATCCCATTTTACAGATAGACTGAAATGCAGAGACTTCAACAAACTTATTCAGACACACATTATGGTGTTTTTTTTTTCTCTCTGCTTCAATGAAAAATAAATCAATTGAAGCCCAGCTATTGACTGAGAGTTTTGACAGGATCATGGCTGCTACCTTTATCATCCAGACCCGAAATGGTTCGGATTGTCTTAAAATAGAGCAGGCTCATCACCTGCCTGTTCTAAATGATTATATTCTGTTAGTCATTTAGGCTAGCATCCTGCTAGTCCTATAATAACACATGTTACTCTGTGTGTCTATATAGGTATATGTGTGTGTATATATATATATATATATATGCATATATATATATACACACACACATATATATGGATATAATATGCATGTGTATAATATGTGTGTGTGTCCGCACAAATTTTGTATCTATTAATACATTCTTCCCACCTTTCCCTGACCTCCATCCCAATTTCAGCAGTACTGAATCTCCTGGGCTTTCATCCATTCCCAGGGTAATATGGTTCACATGGGGCTTTTGTTTAGTAGAGAACGAAATTGTCACTACTGCATGTTAAAACAGGCCAGGTTCTATCTGTGTGCTAAGAGCTCCTTCCATAGATCAGGAGTCTCTTCAAACAGCTGTGAATTTTGGATGCTCTTATCACTCCCTAGGCTGGAAAGGGAAGGAGGAACCAGTGATGATCTTCACTCTTGAAGAAAAGTTTAAACACAGCAAAAGCATTTCTCTTGTGTCAATAGCAGAGTCCAGTGGTTTTAAAGACAGTAAAGGGAGGTACCTAAGATAAATTCAAACTGATCCTCCACTAAATATGAAAATTTTAAAAAAATTCATTCAATATGTACATTGATGTACAACTTAACAAAATATTTTTCTCCCAACCTTAGGAGAAGTGCATACAGTATTATTTCTTCACCCTACCCTACTTCCAAAACACTGTGGGGAAACCTGGGAGCCTTGGTTAATTTACTGAAAGCCTGGTAACCCAAGCAATTGTGAAATTATGTGATCGAGTAGGAAAAGGGGCTTAACACCCAATAAAGTCCTTAGCAGTTCACAGAGTGGTAAACAGCTAGGATTTTTGAGGCACTGGTATCCTTAAATAATGTGCAGGGCAGAGGCTTTTATGAGAACAAGTCTTTCCACTTCCTGACACATATGCTGGTCTGCTGACATTGCCAGACACTGAGAAGTGTCATTTGATTAGCAATTGTTTGCTGGACCGTGACATGCATGCCTCTTGCTTCTACCACTCAACTTGTTCCTCATCTGTTTAAAAGTTCGCATTCAAAACTTCCACTGTGATGTGTTAAGTTTCTCTTGGTTTTGGTCCATGCGACAAGCTCATTGTTGTGAGCCTTTCCTTCCTTCCCTCCTTGTGAAGTAACAGTTTCTTTGGCTTTCATGTGATTTGAACGTGGACAGTACAAGGTCCTTTTTTTTTTTTTTTTTTTTCTTAGTTGCTTTTGGTCTCATTTTCTAGATGGATTTTTGTACATCATAATTTTACCATTTCCAAAAGTAGAATCTTTGATTTCACTCCTGGAATTTTTGCTGTTTCTGGATCTGTTACAACTCTTAATACATGTGATATGTTACTCTGGGCAAATCACTTAATTCTTTGGGCCTCAGTTTTCCAATCTGTAGAAGGGGAATGTTGGACTAACTAAGCTCTAAGGTCCTTGTCACACTTCTACATCTATGATCCACTGTCTTACTTCAGCAAATGTAAAGTGAAGCAGGGAGAGGCTTGGGTAATAATGCTGCAGTCTGTGCTATATTGTGAATAAGGAACTGGGAAGCATCGTGGTGAGGTCCCATTTTCTTATCACTTAAAGACTGATAAAGCTTTTACTTACATATAACCTGTTAGATTCTTTCTAGGATTCTTGATTTCATTAGTACTAATGTTTCTTTCTCCTATGCAAATGTAACCCTTCCAGATGTTAATAAATGGTTTGTTTATTAGGTTGGTAATCTTCCTACTGTCACTCAAAAAAAAGTCAACAATTTGAGACAAACTTTTTCAACATTCATTCAACAATTTATTATTAATCATTTCTTTTTTTTTTCCTTTTTTTTTCCCCTGAGGCTGGAGTTAAGTGACTTGCCCAGGGTCACACAGCTAGGAAGTGTTAAGTGTCTGAGGCCAGATTTGAATTTGGGTCCTCCGGAATTCAAGGCTGGTGCTCTATCCACTGCACCACCTAGCTGCCCCCTATTAATCATTTCTTAAGCACAAGCTCCGTCACAGACACTGTACTAAGTGCTGAGGTCACAAAAAGAGGCTAAAGATAATGCATGTTTTTTTGTTTTGTTTTGTTTGCTACTTGTTGCTGGTCCTTCATTTTAGAAGAGGAACAAGGACATCATGGAGACTTGTGTGTGAATTGGATTTAAGTAAGTTGCATCAAGTTGTCAACCTCACTCTGCTCTTAGTCATCTAGTGGCAAGACAAAATTGAAGATGCTGGTGATGGCCTGGGATACAGTGGATGACCTTGGCTTCTTTGATGTCGGACCAAGCTCTATGTGCTCTAGTCAACCATGGCCATTGGAGCAGACCATTCTCATCCTCCCATTCTGTCAGGGAATCTCTCACATGTTTGGAGTGGACAATCCCCTAACTTATTTCTGAGTTTGAAGCCCACTAGTTACCCATCTGTGGAGATAGTTTTCAGGTTGAAGGTCACTATACATGTTATAGCATCTTAGATCCAAAGGTAGAGTAGAGGAGCAGCCCTGAAAAGGGCTTGGAAGATCCTCACATCAGAGGTGCTAGCCTTCCTTGAATATACCATGTACTCCTTGAGGAACTTAAGGGGAGAAGACATGCAAATGTGTATACAAAGCTTGTGAGGAGCTCCTGCTCTCATAGATAAGCCATACATATACTCTAGTTTACCATGTAATTTATGTCTTGAGGTGTTTTAGCCAGAATTTGCATTCTGGTAGCATAGCTATAAAACCCCTGGTGTAAGTTGGATTTAGAAATAGCATGGGTAATGTTCATTGTTTGGCTGTCACTACAGAATTGTTTTCTTTTGAGAGTATACTGGACATATAATCTGTGTCCAGTCTGTGACCCTCAAGAGTCACAAGTCTATGGGAAACACACCCATCTATGCATGAAATAAGGCAATTCTCATATTTTACATGAAGTTTGTAAACAGTTGACATAATCTCCTTTGAGATAATATGTGTGTGTACACACACACACACACACACACACACACACACATATATGTAAATAAGCTAACTGGTGAAGCACTTTGCTCGCCTTAATAGGTTATACCAATGCTAGTTATTGTTAATTGATTCAACAACTCTATTATCCCTAATATTTGATGTATTATTCTTCCCAACTTAAGGCTTCAGTTTGTCCTTAGTGACCCAGCTAACGTTTGAATCTAGGTCTTTAACAAATCCAAAACTTCCACGTGACTTCTCAGACATTAGGATATAAGACAACAAATAGGTAAGCCCTAAATTATATTGTTTAGTCTCTGAAACACTACAGTAGATCAGGAAAAGATGAGACTCAACTTGGGGTTAGTCACTATCAAACGTGGAGCAGTAATCTGGGGCTGGGGGTCCTTGTTGGGACTGAGCCACATTATGTCACAGCTGTTGAAGCTGTTGGTGTTCAGGTTTTGTTCCTGGCAGCATGCAACATTCCTCATTGGCCAATGGAACTATCCTACCCACTGGATGTATTATGGGCACCCAGAGTGCCAATCAGCATTACTGGGGAGAGGTTGCCCGTAGGTACTGCCTTCTATTCCCCAATCCTTTGGGTGGATGGGCTATTCCTTCATAGCTGAATGCAGTGGTAACTTGGGTCAAATGGAAAATATTGTTGCAGATGGGCATGGACCAAATACAGTAGAGTCATTTATTTTTCTTTTGTGGAACGACATTCCTCTGCCAAGAATTATAAAAGACATATTGCAAAAATCCAGAACTCTGCTGATTTGTGTGATGGGCTCCTCAGTGATTTTATGATCAACTGCCTTTGCTTTAAAGTGCCTTTTTCTAATAATGACAACAATAAAAAAAAACCACGGTTTTGCATTTGGAAAGACTTATTTTCTCTTCAAAATTTATGTTCAGTATCTCCACTCTCCTTGTAGCTTTAAGTCAAATACCAAAGCATTAGTCCAGAACTGCCTTCTTTAGAGCCAGAAGTTAGTCTTTTAACTCACCAACGTATCTGAACGATTATCAGAGGGGCAAAAGTAGTGCGTGGGTAGTTGGAATACACTGAAATCCCAGATTCAGATTTTCCTATCACTGATTTTGTAATCTCAGATCAGGATCATTTTCAAGGACTGGAGGAAAAATTTTGGAAAATGCTATTTCTCTTTTTTACCCTCACATTAAGTGGTGAGTTCCTGGAGCCAGCTCTTGTTAAAGAAAACTCTTAAATTTTCAGTATCAGCATTTACGCTGAATGGATTTGGCAGTTGCTACAGATCAGGACTTGATTTATTGTGTTGCTGATTGTTTAGACTAAAGAAAATGATGGAGAAAATGTGAATAATTTGAGAGATCCCTTGACTTCTCTCTGCCTCTCTCTCTGTCTTTCTTTCTCTTTCTCTGTCTCTCTCTCTGGCTGTCTTTCTCTCTCTCTCTGTCTGTCTCTCTCTCTCCCCCCCGCCCCCACCTTTATCTCTCTTCCTTCCCTTCCCTCTCTTTTCTTCTTCTTCAGAGGGATCCTTAACCTAGGGTTTGTGAGTTTACTTTTTTATGTCAATAATTATATTTTAATACAATTGTTTTTTCTTTGCAAACATGTGTATTTTATTTTAACCCATGTATTTTTATTTTATATGTTAAAAAACTGAGAAGGGGTGAGGGTTCCAAAGGGTCCATGACTCAAAAAATTAAGAACCTTTGGGTATTTCGGAATCTAATACTTAATGTGCAACAAGAAAATGGTATTTACACACACATATATTGTATCTAGGTTATATTGTAACATATGTAAAATGCATGGGATTACCTGTCATCAAGGGGAGGGAGTAGAGGGAGAGAGGGGATAATTTGGAAAAATGAATACAAGGGATAATGTTATAAAAAAATTACTCATGTATATATACTGTGAAAAAAATTATAAATAAAAAAAAGAACCTTTGGGTATACAAGTAGTGTCTTGCACATTATAGGCAATTAACATTTATTACTTGAATGGGAATCTCAGGGGTAAAGGACATATCTTGAGGTCAAAGAAGAGACCATGAGGCATGGTATGGTATGTAGCTTTGACTTTGGGGCAAATAAGTTTAAAAAAAAAAACAGAAATTACTTATCACTATGGCTTTCAAAAGAGAAGGAAGGAGTAAGAGGAATTGATTCATAAAAGTGAATTTCCTGGTCATAATGATGTATAATCCTGAGAAAAGGGATAGGCTTCTAAAGAGACTAATGTAGGTACATGGAGAGCTGTCTGATGAATGTATATATATACACTTTTATACATATGTATATGTATATATTTGTTTTAAAAGTATATACATATATATGTGTGTATATTATATATACATATATACATAATGTGTATATTATATATACATAATATGTGTATATTATATGTACATATAATACACACACACACACACACACACACACACATATATATATATATATATATATATATATATATATATGAGAATTTCCAAGTTAAAGATGAACATATGAACATGAAATAGGGACATCAATCTCTAAGAAGAAATTCAGAAAGCCAAAGTCTAGAATAAATTGGATCTTTGGAAACACAGTAAAGATGATCAAAAAAAATTAAGGCATGAATAGAACAAGAAAAATAAGGAATGGATAGGCCCTTTGTGTTTGTGCTATATTAATAGATAACAAAAAGCAGAAGTACTTAGTTTCTATTTTGTTTTAAAACTTTCCAAATCTTTAAACTTGGGAGGTTAGAAAAACACAATTTAGAAGGGAAAGAAAAATAAATTTACATAATAACTTTATTGCATATTTCAAAGGAATATCAAATTGTACATAATAGATTTGCAGTTCCATGTGCAACTATCTTTTTAAAGTATACTGTGTTATGTAAATATTCATTTTATTCTGTAAATTAAGAATAAAATAAATTTTAAAAAGTAAGAGAAATCAAAGTTGGGAAAATAAAAGTAAAAGCATCTAGTACACTTTTAATGTGTTCTGAACTCCAGTTTCAGACAAATACATCGCAGAGTACTCAAAGACCTTGTTGAGGAAATTTTAAAACTAGTGACAGAAATCTTGAAGAAATCATGAAGAATGAGAAAGTAGATTATTTAAATTTCTTTTTTTTTTTAAACAAAGTCTACGATCTCTGGACAGAATTATGGATGAATTATTAGATGAATGACCTGTTATCACTTAGAAAAGAAAGCTCTGGTAGGCACTTTTTGCGTTCTCTAAAAGCCCATTATTCCAAACTTAGTCTCATTTCATTTTTTTTTTTTTGATATTTGCTACATTAATAAACTAGAATAACTCAGTAACAGGATATCTGATTTTAGAAATCCTTGTGGACAAGATGGAGAGAATGAGACTGTAAGGAATTGAACCCAAGCATTCTTAGAATTGCATCATTGAACCACTCTCTCATGCTCTGCTTCCTATCTTTCTGACCACGTATAGAGACTTGAAGATGAATTCTCTTCCTCTCTCCCCCTTTCATCCTAGAGTCTTCCACAGGTCTATCAAACACAAGCATACTTTCTAAGTCTCAGCTCCTGAAGGAAGTGGGTTGAGGGGGAAGGGATGGTATTGGTGGAATCAAGATGGAGCGGGTTACTTCCTTTTTTCACAATTACCCTGAAATGAAACAAGTAGGTGACACAATGGGTAGAGTACTGGGCTTCAAGTCAGGAAAAGAGAGTTCAATTCCATTCTCAGACCACTACATGCTTCAGATTTCCATTTGTTAAATGGGGTTAGAAATAATAGCATTTAGCTTTCAGGGATGTTGTGAGGATCAAATAAAATAATATTCATAAAGTGCCTGGTACATAGTAAGCATTATGTAGATGTTAACTTATTATGAATACTAGCAGTAATTGTTCCCAGTGATTCATGATTAAATGGATTAATGTCAAACTGGCAGAGATTTCTTTGTGCCCTAAAGTGCTCTATATTTGTATGTTTTCTATTCAGCATATTTGAAAATGATTTAGAGGTAGATAAGGAAAATATTCTTACCAAATTTGCAGATGACATAAAGTTGACAGAAATAGGTAAAAGATAAAATGACAATCAAGATTCAATAATTTAATAATCAATTAAACCAATAGACTGAAACAAACAAGATTAAACTCTCCAATTATTCTTGTTTCCCTATTTCTTCCCAGGACACTATCATCCTTCCAGTTACCCAGATACACAACCACAGAATCATACCCAACTTTTCTTCCTCAATTATCTCTCATATTTAATCAGTTGCAAAATTTTGCATTAATAGAATTATAACATGTATAGACCAAGGAAAGTATTATTAATTCCAGTGTAGGTATGTCTATAAATATGTCATATAAGAAATGATTACAGGAAATGGGGATATTTAGCTTGGGAGGAACACAGTAGATGGCATAAGATATGTGAAGAGCTGTTAAGAAGAAGAGAAGCAGTCAATTCTGGATAATCACTTTTATACATTTTTAATGGGCACAAAGCTTTTTACCTACAATATCTCACTTCATACAACACCTCTCCCTCCCCATGAAGTTGATAATGGAAGCATTGTCATTTCTATCATATTGATTGAGTCTTAGATTGAGTGACTTACTATGGTGGAATCTAAGTCTTCTGACTTCAAATACAGCATGCTCTCACTTATAAGACACTGCCTTTCAAAACTCTTGTCCTTTAAAAGAGCAGAACTAACACTACTAGCTAGAATTTTGCCTGAAAATGAAGGTACTTTTTTTTTTTCTCCCTGAGGCAAGTTAAGTGATTTGCCCAGGGTCACACAGCTAGGAAGTGTTAAGTGTCTGAGACCAGATTTGAACTCAAGTCCTCCAGAATTCAGGGCTAGTGCTCTCTCTACTTCGCCACCTAGCTGCCCCAAGGTACTTGTTCAATAATTAGTATTCATAAATGGAATGGTCTTTCTTGGTAAGTAGGGAGCTCTCCATGCCGAGAATTATTGAAATAATGGCTGGATAAGTATTTTAATGGAATATTATAGGAGGAATTCTTATTCAAGGTAGGAAAATGAACCCTACTAAGATCCCTTTCATTTCTAAGATTTTTATGCTTGCCTAAACTATGAAAATATTTATGTTCTCAAAGGCTTGTCATTAATGTGATTGGGAAGACTGGACAATTTAGGATTGTTTTAGTCACTGGGATTTCCAGTTTAAATTTAGAGCAGTGTATCTTAATATTCTGCTTATCACACATTATATTCTATTCCCTTTGTCTTTTTGAGATTTGTCAGAACTATAATTATTCAAAGAGTGGGAACATCAGGAAAATTGACATCCATCTACTTTCATTATTTTTTCTTAATCTAGCAAAAGATGTCTTATTCTTTGGTTTTGATTCTTTGTTGTCTTGGTGAATCCACGTGGAAACTCCACTCCACTAATTGAGACTATAATTTTCTATAGCTTCTGATCTTTTATAATCCTTACCCATGTATTCTCATTAATGCTCCATAGGGGATCCACCTCATACTTTGGAGGTCTGTCTTTTGTTCTTTTAACATTTCAGAAGTACTTGTATATTAATGGGGTTAGCCATCTGTCACTTCTCTTATTCACTACATGATTAGTCCAATTTCCTTTCTACTTGTACAGTGTGATGACTTTTACAGCGTGATGACTTTTACATTGTTCTGGCAATGGATTATCTCTGGGAAGAAAAAAAAAACTTGTGTAACCATGGCAACTCATGAAGCAGACAAAAAAACCTACAACTGAAGAGATTTTCATTTAATATGAGAAATCTGGTCGCTAGCAATACACTGTCAATCCAAAAGGACATTTTCATGTGTCAAAAGGGAGGCCAATCTAAACAAGGGTGCTATTTACTCCTCACTAGTTAGATTTCCAACCAGAGAATCACAGGACTGAAGCTATAATGGCTTAAGAGAAGAGAGGAGCAAAGAGGAGAAGTACAGCTTCTTCTCCTAAGGGCTAGAAGGGTATAGGTTAGGGATGGAGCAGAAGAAAGAATAAAAGTGAAATTATGCAAAATAGAATAGATTATGATGGGAAAGGAAGTACTCACTTTATTGGGAGAAAAATAAAGCTATTTGTCTTCTGGGGCCCATTTCATTTGAATGTTGAATGAGCACTAAGCTAGGGGTCAGCAGACCTTAGACAAGCCACATGGCTTTATTGAGATGCAATTTTTTGAATTGAGATAGATGTTCTTTAAGATCCCTCCCCAGAGTCAATCACTTATGGTTTGAGACATCTTGGTGCTTAGCTGACCCCTGTTGCCCGGGTGATCCTGGGCAATGCCATAGTGACCTTTGTGACTCAGGGACCTTGAAATAGAGAAATAGGTGATTATAGCCCAGGAAACTCCCTCTCCCATTATCTTCACATGTATACACCCCTCAGTCTCATTTTATCCCTTCATTAGCATCTTTTCTTTTGATTTCATCATCATCGGTAATCTTTTTATGGAAACATACTAAAACCTTTGCATATTTTCTAAGTTACTGTGACTGAAAAAAATTATCACTTGGTATGCAACCATCTGTAGATGAGCCTTTCTGCATCTATGTAGGGTTGGTCCTTGGACAACAGACTGTCACTTGGCCAATAGTCTAACCCCCTAGTCTTACTTGATGTCTTTCCTGAACCATTTAATGTAAACTCCTTTAGAACATGGGTTGATTTAATTTTTTTCTTTATTCTTAGCACTAATATGGAGCCTGAGACATAATACTAAATAATTATTGATTGGTTGATGGCAGAATCTTGTCTTCCACTGGGATAACTTTGGAAAGCTCAATCAACTCCATAGCAAGCTCACTGGAATGTTAATCATGAATCTTCACCAATTATTTATAAGGCAGGAAAGATACTATCAATAATAACAGCTAGCATTTATGCAGTTTCTTGATTTGCAAAGCAATTTACACCTGTTAGCTCATTTGCTTCTCAGAACAAATCTGTGTGGTTATTACTATTATTATTCCCATTACCTCCCAAATGCTCGTTTGAATCATCAAAAGACAAATAGAATTAATGATTTATTAGTGTTAATTATTAATAACAATTATTAATTATAGTAATTACTAACATATTTTCCTACCTCTTCAATTTTCTCAACTCTATATAAAATAAATCTGTCTTTGTAGGTTTCAGGTGTGCATTAGGTTGAATTTTTATGATTTGAGGAGTGGTAGGAATGTTATATTAGTTTCACTTATTTGTGTTTCCTTTTTTTTTTGTACCTTGAGAGAGCAGTACAAAACTTGACCTCTTTCTTCCCCAACTCAAATCCTTTGTCAAGAAGGGGGAGTAGAAATTAATTCAATAAATTATAAAAAGGTTTGGGGGCACAATATCCTAAAGTTGTTCTACAATGAAGAAATTGACTGATCTGTATTGTTGAATGGACTCAATATATGTTCTTATTCCCCTAGTTTAGTGTATGGATGTCTCTCCTCCAGCCCCATGAAGAATGAATTTTTAAGATTGTGAAGAAATCATGGGTCATTCTAGGCCTGAGAGAACTACAGCCTAAATAGAGTAGTATAGATGGCAAATACCCTAATTTTGACTGCTGGAGGTTTGTTTGACTTATAATTTCTAACTTCTCTTGCTATTATTCACATCTCCATGTCATTAGAAAGCATTGGAAGAAGGATTTATCCTCTGAATTCTTATATATTTGTATTTCCTTTTCCCTTATAAATACTACACTACTTCCAGGATATGTGATCTTCCTGTTGTCAATACAGAACACAGTTTGTCTTAATTTATCTTTGTACCTGTAAAGGAATTAAAAAATTTAGATAGGATTTAGCAAGTACCCAAAGATGGCAGTTGGAACAATGACTATATATATATATATATATATGTATATATATGTGTGTATATGTGTGTATATGTATATGTGTATATATATATATATATACATACATATACACACACACACACACACACATACACACACACACACACACACACACACACATATATATATATATATATATATATATATATATATATATATATATATATATATATATATATATGTAAATATTTTTTTTAAGATAGGGCCATCCTAAGATTTGAAACCTTGTGGGGAATGTTGAAAAATTGGTTAAACATGACTAAGAAATTAACAGATTTAGATGTGCCAGCATATTAACGAACTTTTGCAGAAAGTTACTTAAAGGTCTGGTTTTTCTGATAAGGTTGTATAAAGCTTTTGGCTAAGTCTGTCAGTTTCTCCTTCGTCTCTGGAAGTATAGATAAGTGAATAACTCACCCTTTGGGACCTAAAAGAACTCAACCAGACAGAAGCAAGATGTGATTCATTCTCATTTGACACAAAGGGACACACTCTGAAGGAATGATTGGTGGAGGGCTACCTTCTTGGCAGTCACACAGTCCAGGTGCATCTAGATTCCTCTTGTTTAGGGATTAAGGTCAAATTCCTTCCATAAATGTCTGTGAGACGCTGAGCTACATACTTCTGGACTTTATCTGCTTGGTCCAGGCCTATTTATAACATGGAATCCATTAATATTGAACACTTAGAGTTTTTGTCTAATGTGCAAAAAAGTGTGTACCTGGGGCAAAGGGCAATTTGGATATTATGGTTGAGATGTATTGAAGAGATAGCTTCATACTTCCTAGTTCCCTCAAGAAAAGTTGGTCCAGAGTCTATCTTATCTATTTGTGCTTCTAACAAAACAAAATATTTAGCTCATCTTCCAAATAATAGCTTTTCAACTACTTGAGGATTTGAACCCATATTTTCTAATTCTATGTCCAGTTTGCTGGCCAAGTTATCTTGGAAGTTATGCATTTGCCAGTAGCAGTGACCTTACTACTCTGGACTGGAGTCATTAGACTTACTGAAATTTTTCCAGTGTAAATTCCTTAAGTGAAGCTTGTCTCTGTCTCTATCTATCTCTGTCTCTTTCTTTTTCCCCTCTCTCTCCCCCATCACTCTGTCTCCCTTTCTGTTTTTTTCTCTCTTTCTTTCTTTCTCTTCTTCAACTCTCTGTCTCTGTCTCTCCCCCCCCACAGTCAGAGATGAAGCATCTTGAAGACAAGGACCCTTCCTTCATCTTTTACTTGCCTTTAGCTCCCAGCACAGAGTCTTTGCTAGAGAACTAAGCAGATACTGGACACTGAGCAGTTTGATTCAGTATACATTTATTACCTACAATAAAGTAGAAAGAAACTTATTTCTTATTTTCTTATTATTTGCATTTAAACAAGAAAGGATAAGATGCATATACACACATATACATATAAGTCCACATCTGTAGGCACACACACAATACATTTCCATATTAGTCATTTTGCACAAGAAGTCTCAAAAAAAATTAAAGTGAAAAATAGAATGCTTCAATTTGAATTCAAGCTATCAATTCTTTTTTCTGGAGGTAGTTAACATGCTTCATCATTAATCCTTTGGGATTGTCTTGGATCTTATTTTGTTGAGAATAACTAAGTCATTCCCAATTCTTCATCAAACATTATTGCTATGACTGTGTACAATGTTTTCCAGGTTCTGTTCACTTCACTATGCATCAGTTCATGTAAGTCTTTCAAGGTTTTTCTGTTGCCAGAATATTAGTGGACTTTTGCAAAAGCTACTAAAAAGCCTGGTATTTGTGATAAGTCTATATAAGGGCTATGGCTGAGCCTGTCAGTTTCTCCTTCAAGTTCAGAAGCACAGAGAAGTGGATACTCCATGGGACCCTATAAAAATTCAACCAGACAAAGGCAAGATGTGATTCATTCTCATTTGGCACAAGGCCATACACTCTGAAACTTCTGACCTAGTCAGGCTCACACATTAGGATGATCAGGTTAGCTAGCAGTTGTATAAAGGAGGAACTGGAGAGAGGAGGGAGGCCAATTGGGAGGCTGTTGCATGGATTCAGACAAGAAATGATCAGGGTCTGACTAGTGAGCAGAAAGTGCCAGTAATATTAAGGAGGTAGAATTGATGAGATAAACAATTCTACTTCCTTAATATTGTTCACACTTTCTCCTCACTGATTGGATATGGAAATAAGGGAATATACAAAGCCGAGGATGACTCCAGGATGACTGAAAGAATGGAGGTGCCTTCTACAAAAATTTGAAACTTAGGAAGGGGGGCTTCCAGAGGGAAATATCACCTGTTGCCAAGGGACATTTCTTCTCTCATTCTCTATTCTCTAGCATGGTGACCTTTGCCTCTAATGTTGGCCATCATCACCTCCTACTTGGACTTTTGAAATAGCCTGGGGTGGGGTTGGGTGTCTCTGCTGCAGTGTCCCCATGCCAATCCATTTTCCACTCAGCTAGGAAGCCACTGCAATTGATTGACTAAGGTCTGGCTACTCAATTAACCTCATTGGCTCTCTGAAAATTCTCTCTTTGTATTCAAGACTTTTTATAACTTATGTCTCCACACTCCTTTCCCTGATCTTTCCACTTTTTTATATTTGACCTACGTGTCATGTACTTAGTCATCCAGGGCTGCTCACCCCTTTCCTGTTTCTCAAAATCCCAACCCCATCTCCCAACTCCGGGTGTTTTCATTGGCTGAATTCTCTTCCTCCTTCTATCCACTTCATGGGTTCCCTAACTTTCTTCAGGTTCCAGCTAAAATCTCATCATCTGCAGGAAGCCTTTCCCAGTCTTCCTTCATTCTAGAGTCTTTCCTCTATTGATTATTTCCAATTTGTCCTGTATATACTTTGTTTGCACATAAAAAGGAATAAGTATTAAGTACCTACTATGTACCAGGCACTTTGCTAAGTGCTTACACACACACACACATACATATATGTATATACATAATATCATTTGACTTTCATAATAACCTTTTAAAAGACAGATTATCCAAATATTATTATGCATGCAATTCTTACATATGTATTTTGTACTTAATTTTCTATGTACATATTATTTGCCTCAATAAAATGTATGTTTCTTGAGAACAGGGGAAGTTTTATTTTGGTTTTTATATCCCCAGCAGCTGGAAATGTATCTGGAATATTCTAGGCATTTAATAAACTCTTGTTTGAATCAATTACTGTAGAGTCAGCCAATTAACTAGCATTTACTAAGCACCTACTAAGTTCCATGTATTGTGTGCTAAGTGCTAGGGATACAAAGAAAGACAAAAACTAAAAACAAAAACCAAAAACAAACAAACAAACAAACAAACAAAAAAACAAACCAAAAACCAAACCCAGTTCCAATTCCTTTCAAGGAACACACTATCTAATGTGAAGCACTTTACATACTTTGAGATGCCATATAACATATGCCCTTATTAGAACAGAAGTCACCCAATTAATAAGTATTAAATAAGTGAATTATTCTAATAGACATCTCTCAAGATGTCTACCTCTCAAGAATCAGCAATTCTAAATGAAGATTTTATAATTTTGGAAGAGATGGATATGCCATCCAATTGATAAAGAAGAGAAGCATCATCCAGTGGAAAGAATACTGAATTTACATTTGGCCCACTTCATTTTTTCCATATAATACTCTGGATTTCCTTTACTATTCCCTAGAAATCTGTTCACCTTAGAAACTCATTTCAGTCTTGTGATACATACATTGGAAGTAACCTCCTTTCCTGAAGTCTCTCCCTCTCCTTCCAGATCCAATCCTCCATTGAAGCAGGGCACCTAGGCCATCCATATGTCCCTTCTTCCCAAGCAGCACAACAAACTTTTTCTATCATATTCCCCATTACCTTTGTCTTCCCTCATCCCATGAACTTTTGGGTTTCCTTTTTGATGATCGTCTTCTCCTATTGGAACATAAGCTTTTTGGGGGTAGAGTGCATAGCAAAATGTCTGGCACATTGTAAGTATTTAATGATAGAAGTGAGGGGATATGTTCCAGGCACAGGTATTTCAGGTAGAAGGCTGTGTGTGAGCAATATGAAGTCCAATTTGTCTGGACAATGGACTATAAGATTGAGAATAATGTATAATAACTCTATAATAAATCTAGATGGGCTTCAGACGGTGAAGGGCTTTCAATTCCAAAGTCCCTTGAGATAATAGGGAACTCCTGAAATTTATTGATTAGAGGAGTGACATGATCAGAACCATCCTTTTGGGGAAATGGCAAATATGTGCACTAAGGGTAGGGGATAAATTGGAATGGGAAGGGAATTGAGGCAGGGGGAACAATCAGAAAGCTATTGCAATGGACCAAGTAAAAAAGAAAAGGAGGTAGTAGAAAGAGAGCCATGTCTGTAACTGGTCCCAGATTCTTTGCCTAGCCTGACATGTTGATTGCATTGACCAGATATGTTCCTGGAAGTCTCTATCTCTGTACTAGCTTTTATGTTGTTTCACATTTTTATTAACTACTTGAATAAAAACACAGAATTTATCAAATGTCCACAGGATAAAAAATTAGGAGGGATTAGCTAATCAGAGAGAAGATCAAAAAAAATCTCAACAAGGTAGAATGTAGGCTTAATTTATTAAAATGCAATTTAATAGGAACAAGTGTATAAAGATTTGGGTTCATAAATTCACCTTTTTAAGTATGAACCAGAAAAGACGTGACAAGGCAATAGTTTATTTGAAAGAAATGGGGAGGGGATTGGTCAAGCAAATTCAATATGAGCCACAAGTGTGATATGAAAGCTGCAACTTCTCCCTCACCCCCTCTTCCCGCCAAAAAAAATCTCATGACTTAACTTGCATTGATAAGGGATAGTGTCCAGGACAATGGAGGTGATAGTTTTGCTGTACTGTGACCTGGCCAGACCATATCTCAAATATTATGTTTAGTTCTGGGTGCTACCTGTTATAGGAAGAACTTTATCAAGCTGGAAAACATCAAAGGAAGGCAACGGGGTGGTGAAAAGGCAGATAAAACTCAGTTGAAGGAATAGCTAGTCCAGCTGGTATGTTGGATATGATCCTAAACTTGGAGTCTTATGTCTATGCTGTCTCTTCTATCAGAATGTAATCTCCTTGAAGATAGGCAGGGATGGTTTTTGCATGTGTATGAGTGTATATGTGTGTGTGTGTGTGTGTGTGTGTGTGTGTGTGTGTGTGTTCCCAAGTGCGTAGTACAGTGTCTAGCATATAATAAAGCTGACTAATTGATGATCAAGTCAAGAACTCCTTAGTTCAAGCCCTACCTCACATAGTTACTATGTGATCCTGGACAAATCACTTAGTGCCTGCCTCAGTTTCCTCAACTTTGTTATTTTTTTTTTTAGTTGAAGTCAGAACTTTATTGCAGTTATAGCATCCAAGAGCACTTGAGCTTTATAACAACCTTGTGATATATTCCCTTAACTTTAAAATGGGAATCATAATAGCATCTTGTAAGTTGTTGGAAGGATCAAAGGAGATAATATTTAGACAACTAGGTAGGACAATGGATAGAGTCTTAGCCTTGGAGAAACTGAATTTTAAATTCAGCCTCACACATTAACTACTGCCTGCCTCAATTTCCTCAATTGTAAAATGGGAATAATAATATCACTTAATTTTCAGAGTGGTATTAGTGGTATATAGTACTTGCACTATTTCCTCTTTATCCCCTTTTTGGTCCTCAGCTTTTTCATCTATAAAATGAGAGGGTTAAATTCAATGACTGGTCAGTCAACCAGTATTTAATAAGCACTTACTGTATTCCAGGCACTGTGCTAAGTTCTAAGAACACAAAGAAAGGCACTCATGATCTTGAGCTATCTCAGGAAGGTGCATTCTCCTTCTCTATGGGTCTCTGAGTTTAGCTCAAAGCTCCTCTGGTCTTGGCTGGGTGACCACTTGTTAGGGATGTAAGAGAGCAGAGCCTTGTTCAGGTAATACTTGGAGGTGGTCTCCAAGGTTCCTTTCTTCCTCTGAGATTCTGCTGTAAGAATGGAGGTGAAATGGAATTTATGAAGCTGAGAGATGGATGGAATTTATGTCTGGCTTAGCGAATAGTCCAAATGAAAGCATATTTCAAAATAAATTTAGTTTTATAACTTTAAAGTTGCCATGTGTACTATAAAGTAAGATTTACACGATAGAGTCATTCTTGGAGTCAGCAAGTTCTGACAGTGCCTCTCTGGGATTCCAGAGAAGTCACAGAGAGGTTATTTCAGTTGTCCACAAAACTCTTAAGGCAGCAAGTTGTGAGGCAGTTGATGCTCTACATGGGAAAGAGGATTTCCTCACTAGAAAATCTCTAGATCAATGAATTTAAAGGTTTGGACCAAAAAAAGATTTAAATTAATATAAGAAATGAAAAAAGAACATTTCACACAATATGCCTTTTACATAATGCATCATAAACACCACTCATAACTATTATTAATCTATTTTTTTACTTGGAATCATTATACTGGAGTGGAATTACAACAAGTTTTTAAATTTGGTATTTTTTATGATGAGGTTTTATTGCATCTTCCAAGTGACTATAAATCCACTTATATTCTAGGAAAAGCATGATTAATGAGAGCCATCCTAGGGAACATGCTCGGAGCTGCCCTTTTAGTTCTGGTGACCCTTACACTGGCTTAATAATTAGCTTCATTAGAGGTGGGAACTCCTTGAGTTCTTATAGCTATGAGGTAGCTCACCATTGAAGTGTATGCATGTTTTGAAATGGTGTAATGCTCTCATTTGCTTCTGAGGAAGAAGAATTGATGACCTTCATCTGGTTCAGTTTCTTATGGAACCTTATGGAACAAGTAGTATTCTTTGTCTCTAGACTCCCATTGAGGGAAATAATAAGAACAGCAGCAACAATAATAGCTTACATTTATGTAGCACTTTCTATGTGCCAAGTACCATGCTAAATACCTTAAAATTAGGAAGGGAATGGGCTGAGTTCCTTTCCCCTAGCTCACTGTCTTTCCCAAATGGAGGATAGACTCCACCAACCACACTTGTGCATGGCCCTTTGTCTGCCTTTACCAATTTGCATTTCGTTTCTTAAGTAGGTGTTTGAAAATGATTCATGAGTGGAGATGACCAGGCTTGGAGATATTCTTGCGAGTCTGAGAATCTCAGAAGCTGATTGTAAGCAAAGGAAGGAGTCCCTAGACTCTCTAGCACTCTTGTAAAAGATGACTGCTAAGAAGATTGGCTCAAGCCTGCCCGATTTCACAAGATATAGACTAGGAGTTGCTTGCACAGTGCAGAGCAGAGGTGAAATGTAAAATGCTTAATCAGTACTCCTGCAAACTGCTTTATGTCACAATGAGGGCAAGCATCAGCCTCCTGAGCTAGTCTAGTAATGATTATAAGCTGTTACCAAATTCTGTTTTGAGGTCTTATGCATGAATCTTTTTAACTTATTAGCATTTTTGTGTGTAGGAAACAATAACTGCCTCATATTTGCTTCATATCCAATACTGAGTACCTTTTTGTTTTCTTCTTTGGGGAAACTAAGCAAAAGCCAAAACCTAATCTGGAAGTAATTTTTCCCCAGAGTGTCCTGGTAGGGGATATATCAAGCTGAAAAGTTCAAGACAAGAGATCCCAATCCTAAATCATGGAGTTTGACCAGGCTCCTCCACCCAGTATAGAGCACTTACCTGGGAGTAGAGCAAAGAGAACCTCTTAGTGGAGTAGGGACAGTTGTCAGCCCCTTGGGCCAGTGGATGCTTCTGTTAGAAGCTAAAAAAAAAAAGCGATACATATAAAGTCAGGACCTAAGTTGAAATCCCAGCTCGGCTGCTTACTCTTCATGTTACCAGGTATAAACCACCTCACCTCTAAACATAAATTTTCTTAACTATAAAAATTGAGAATTGGACAAGATCAGTCCCTATGATCTCTTGCAACTCAGTCTTTAATTCTATGCTATTCCTGGCACTCTGGATTTCTTATTAGTTCAGGAACCACTCTGGATTTGGAAGATCAAATCCTTTGACTTGCTACAGAACTAGCCTGGAGGAATAGCATCCAAATAGTTTTCTGCAGCTAAAATGAGCTGCTTCAGCTCCTAGGTTGCTAGAAACAAGCACACTTACGTGGAGACAAACTAGAAAGGAAAAAGTAGAAGCTGCAAAACCATGGGTCACCAAGTCAGGAAGTAAAAAGAAACCCAGACTCAAAACAAATGCCTACTGATTGAAACACCCTCTTCTGGGAGTTGGGCCAGAGACATGAAGCTGGCTTTGGGAGGGAAGGGACAGAAGTTAAGGCTTTGTCCCTTGGTTTATTTGGGATCATAAGAAAAAAGACCACAGTAGCCCACTTGCATATGTAAACTCTGCAAAAGATACAGCCCGGGGAAGGACCAGGGAGCCAAACCACATAGCATGTATCTCTTGTGATTTGAACAGGGCATAATGACAGCTCTGGGTGTTCGCTGGGTAAGGGGACAATGACGTGCAAACAGAGTGGTTTCATGCCAGACCGGTTTCAGCCAGGCAGAAGCTGCCAGCAGAAAAGTGAAGTCTAAGCTTGTTAACTCTTGGTGGGGAGTGCTGCGGGATTACCATCTCTGCTTCTCAAACACTAGATGCCCTTTGCTTGGAAACAGAGAACAGGGCAGGGTGCTCTTGTGTACAGAGTTGCCTTGCTAGTGGATGAGGGTGTGTGGTAGGGCTGGAGATTGTGAGGGAACTGGCAGCAATTTTCTCCATGGTTGTGCACCACTGATTTCCAACATCCTAATCCTCCTCCATGTGGGATAAAGAAGAATCACATTTTATGCTTTAGATGTTCATGCTTTTGTGCAATAGACCTGAGAATAGTTAACATACAAGCAAGGATGAAGGGAAGAGCAGGCTTTTGTACCTGACATGATTAGTGCCACAAAAGGCAGGCCGGTGTGTACTTCCTGGGATTTTCTCTTGCCTCATAACTCCCACACTCAGGAAACTGTGGAGAATCTAGACATGGCTTGCCTCCCTTCATTATGGTAGAACTGACCCTCTACTTGAAAAATGCAATTTACAATGCTAGAGAAGGCGATGTTATTAAGAAAATTCTGTCTGCCTGCCTGCAGTCTGTCTATCCATCCATCTATCTATCTATCTATCTATCTATCTATCTATCTATCTATCTATCTATCTATATCTGTCTATCTATCTACATCCCTAGTCTATAATATTAGGGCTTTATACAAGTTCTCTTTCTCCCCGTTGCTTTCTGTTGATTGAGGGATGAAGATAGGAGGCTCTTCCTTTCCTCTTGTCTCCTCTTATCTCCTCTCATCTCTCCTTCCTTCCTTCCTTCCTTCCTTCCTTCCTTCCTTCCTTCCTTCCTTCCTTCCTTCCTTCCTTCCTTCCTTCCTTCCTTCCTTCCTTCCTTCCTTCCTTCCTTCCTTCCTTCCTTCCTTCCTTCCTTCCTTCCTTCCTTCCTTCCTTCTCCTTTCCTCCTTTCCTCCTTCTCCTTCTCCTTTTCCTCCTCCTCCCTTGTTTCTCATTATATCTCCTCTTCTTGGCCCTCATATCTTTGCCTGACTCCTTTATCAACCCAGATATCAGGCCAGGGAAGGCAAAGACAAGTCTCTCCATTCCTCCTCACTAGACCTTAAGAATTCTGTCTCTCTCAGGAGGTATCATAACTTCTTTTTATTCTCTTTTTTTTTCTTTTACTACCATTTACTGGCCCTGTTGCTACCATGTACACCTTCTAGCTGACAAAGTCACCATTCATTCTCACCCTAGACTGAGAGAGGAAAAAGAAGAAAGGATATTACTCCTTGCCATGGGTTTTTGAAGCATTATTCAGTAGTGCAAATGGGACACACAGATTCTCTGTAGTCTCCCCTTGTGACCAATAGTCTACATTTATGATAAACCTGACTGTGCCCAGGATTGTAGTTTGTGGTCATGGTATAGAATAGAGTTTTCTCTATAAGAATAATAGTAATATTAATAATATATTACATAGGATTTTATGGGTTGGTGCTCATAGATATTTTTCTCATTTAGACCTTACTACAGATCTCTTATAGGTAATAGGCATTTATCATTATTTTACAAATTAGGAAATTGATGCTAAGGAAATTAAATGAATTGCCCCAAACTACATTGCTAATAAGTAGGTATGACTGAGACTAGAATCCATTATTTTTTTAATTCTATGTACTGTGCTTTTTGTGAAGCTAATTGGATTGTTCCAGGGATCACCATTTCTACCTTAGCTTTCTTAGCTCCTTGTTTGGGATACTTCCAATGGGATCCAGGACAGACACCAAAAGGGAAAGTCTAATTTTGCAGTGAAAAGATATCTCTAGTCTGGCTCAGGCTTTGGGTCATTGTTTTCTTTATGGAGAGATTATCCTCCTTGTTTGGCAGAGAGGGAAATTGGATGGGGGAAGGGAGAAGAGTACAGTTGATGGCTTTTCAGATATTGCCTAATATAACCATGCAAATAATTCCAGTTCCACAGGCTTATATTCTTCCAACAGAAACCAAGTAGTGGGCAGGTGTGACTTTCAATACAATCTGAAAATAATGATCCAGAATACATACGTTGTACTTCAAGATGTGGATCTATTTGACATGACATGACCCATGTGAAAAAGACCTGTAAATGCCAGTGAAATATAGTGATTCTGTAGAAATTTTGGGAAGTAAGGACTGATCGATTTGGAAACCATCTGTGAAGTAAGTTGACAGAAATTAGTAGCTGAGCTTGTGATTCTGGGTTCCTATTTTTAGGGCGTTCCAGATAATGCCTTCAGCCCTATAGGGCTCCTCAGAAATTTCAGGGGCTTTGACTCTAAGCAAAGAATTGCACAAATGGATAATTTAGGAGTGGTCTATATGTATCCATCCTCCTCCAAGAGATTTGTATAATATACATTAATTATCAAAATATCAACAACTATTTATTAATCATTATACAATAAACACTGTGTCCTAGGCACAGAAAGCCAAAAATGACAGAACCCTTGCCTTCAAGATTGCATTCTTTTTTTTTTTTCACTTAAAAAAGTGTTTTATTGATAACTTTGTTTTTGCAACACAGTTATTTCTAGGTCTATACCATTGTCCCACCCTCTCCCCTTTCTAATCCTTCTTAGTAACAAAGAAAAAAAAAACATCTGATAGCTAATATTATCTGACAATGTATACAAACATTCTACAATCAATTTTTTTTGGCTTTTTCAGTCACTCAGAGCTCAGATTCTTTCTGATGGTTTTCCTCCTTTCTATAGTAGCAGTAATTATTACATTTATATACCAGTTACCTTTGTTTCCATCTAATGGGTAGGCATTTCATTTTCAGTTTTTTGTTGTAGTTGTTATCACCAGGAGTCTTGCTGTGATTTGTTTTAATATTTGAACTTCTTGGGGTATATGTCTAGTAGAAGGATTTATTGGGTCAAGAGGTATAAAAGTGATGTCACATTTTTGCATAATTCCAAATGTATAGCCAAACTGGATGGATTAATTCATAGCTTTACTAACAGTGTTTGAATGTTCCTTGCTTCCCACACCTCTTAGAATCCTGACTATCCTCATTTTTGTTTTCTTGATCAGTTTTCAGGGTGAGAGGCTAAAACCCAGAGTTGTTTTAATTTGCATTTCTCTTATTATTGATTTGGATAAAGTTTCCAAATGGCAATTAATATAATTTACAATTTGATATTCTTTCAAAAATTGTTCATATCATGTGATCATTTATCTATTGAGTAATGACTCTTGGTTATTCCTTTTTTGTATCCTTGAGTTTCAAGATAGTACTGGGAACATAATTGGTATTTCATAAACTCTTCCTGTTGAGTCAATTTAGCAGATGTTTATGGAAATAATTCTGATATTAAATGATATAGAGAGGATAGCCATCAGGGCCAAATCATAACCTTCTGAAACTATAATGTGAATTTACTGTTATCCTTGCTAAAATTGGACATTTCCTTCTCCCCTTTAAAAAGCAAGTTGAATCTTGTATCAAGACTATTCTCTTCCTTTTTCATTTAGGAAACTGGTGGAATTTGATAGTTTGTCTATAAAATGATGCCATGACATGTAAGGGAATTGGATTTGAGTGAGGAAGTTCTGTGCCAGGTTACCTGCTTCATTTTCTCCTCTGGAACCATCTGAGTCCAGTGGCCAGATATCGATCAGGAAGACTGGAGATGACTCTGGATATAGTGGGAGACCTTTTTTAGCTCATGTCTTTAACAGACTATAGCTGGGGGAAGGGAGAGGACTAGAAAGGCTTCATGAGTACACACTTGAATTGAATCTTGAAGGAAATCAATAATTTCAAGAGGCAGTGCTTTCTAAGTCTTGAAGTGCAGTCAGTTCAAAGGAGTGGAGATAGAAGATGGTGTGCTGTATCTGAAGAGCCTTAAGAAATTCAATTTGTTTAGAACATAAAGTTTATGATGGGAGTAATGTATGGGAAGGCTAGAAATTATTTAAATGTCACAAAAATCCTCTGAGGTGAATATGAGGAGCATTTTTTAATCCCCATTTTCTACATGGTGAAACTGAGGTTCAGAGAAGGTAAATGATGATGGTCACATAGTATTAGAAATGAGATTTGAACTCATGTATTCTTGATTCCCAGTTAAGTCAGTATTCTATAGATTCCTAGTTGAAACTTCATTAAACCATCTATATTAGCTTCACTAAGACCACATAAGTTTCTGAAGCTACAGGACGTCTTGAGGGAGATAGATAGATAGATAGATAGATAGATAGATAGATAGATAGATAGATAGATAGATAAAAAGCAATATGTTTCAGGCAGGTTGAGCTGCTGCCACAACCTTGACCACCATTTTGGATCCTGATGGGAATAGCCCAGCACACTGAACCTAAAGAGCCTTTGGAATACCTATCCTTCTGGCCTGTTGCCTGAGGGCATCATCCTTAGAAGCAACACCTGTGGAGGTATGGCTTTGAAACTGTTCTTGCAAAAAAATAACTTTTTATTAATTTTTTTTACATCACCATAATATCCCTTAGTATCTCATCTTTCCTCCCAGAGAGAAACTATCCTTAAAATAAGTGATATTTTAAAAATAAAGTCTACTTGTATAACAAATAGTATTTTAAAATAATTTTTAAAAATAAAATGAAGAAAAATCAGCATAATTAACCAATACACTGAAAAAGTCTTAAAATATGTGCAATCTACAATACCTGCCAGCTTCCTATCTCTGCAAAAGTGTTTCTCTCTGTATGTGTAACATTTTTTCATATTTTTTCTTTCAAGATATGATGATACATAATTGTTTAATATTCACTTTTGATTTCTTTTGTGTGATTGTTTACAATGTAGTTATTATGCATATGGTTTATGCAATAATTTATTAGTTCAGGCAAATAGATACATTGCATTCAAAACATTTGACATTTCTTATAACACAAGAATGTTCAATTATATTCATGTGCCACAATTTGCTTAGTCATTCCTGATCGATGAGATTCTACTTTGTTCCTACTACTTTGCTATCACAAAAAGTGCTTCTGTAAATGTTTTGGTATCATATAAGGATTTTCTTCTTGTCAATATAAAGCTGGTATTGAAATCTCTGGGTCAAAGCATGTAGATATTTTACTTGCTTTATTGTATTTTAACTTTATTTGGGAAAGTTGCTTTTTGGTTGTCCTTATTCATAGTTCTACAAACAAGATGCTACAGTGCTTATGTATACACACACTTATATATGTGTATATACATATATAATATTCATATATATGTATCCCTTAATTGTATATGTGGATAAATATTTAGTTAGATGGAAAATAGATAGATAGTCATATATATTTTAAGATCTTGGATACCACACCCTGCTCAGAAAAAAATGATATAAATGTTCATACCATATATACCATAAAAAGATCCTGGCAGAGTGTTTTCTTTCTCAGTTTCTGAGAATAATTTGTGTACTGTTACCATGCAAACAAATTTCTAGCTGTTCTTTTAAAGTTTGACAGAATTCAGTCTACTTATTCAATTCTATCCTAATTAAATTACCAAAATTTATTTTATTGAGCTAACAAAAACTAATACAATTTATTTGAAAAACATAAGTTCAAGATAGCAAAGTAATTAGTGAAAAAATGTAAAGAAAGATTTAGCAGTACTACGTTTTGAAGTATATTATAATTATCAAATTATGATTAATTATATTATTGAAATTATCTAGTATTAGTGAAGAAATAGAAAGGTGAATCAGTGGAACATAGTAGAGGTATAATACAGAGTATTAAATGATTATAATAACCTTGTATTTAACAAATGGAAATATTTAAGTTTTGGGAATAGGAATTCAGTATTGATAAAAATTGATAAGAAAACTGGAAAGTAGTCTAGTAGAAACTGTGTATAAACTGATATCTGACACCATTTACCAAGAAAGGTAAAAATGGATACATGGTTTAAATATAAAGGGAAATATCAAAAGTAAATTGGAAGAACATGTAACATATTACCTATCACACTTAGGGACAGGAGAAGAATTTATGAAGAGATAAGAGCTAGAGAGAATTGTGTAAAGTGGTTTTGGTGACATCAATCAAATAAAATCAATATAGCCAAGATTTGAAGGAAAGCAGAAAATTGGGGAAAGTTTTTTTTAATAGGTATCTCTGATAAAGGTTTCACATCTTAAATATATAGAGAACTTTGTCAGATTTACAAAAATGTGAATCATTTCCCAATTGTTAAAAGCTATGAACAGGCCATTTTCTGATGAAGAAATCAAAGTTCCTATATATAGGCTAAGGTCATTTGAAACAATGCTCTAAATTATTGATTAGAGAAGTGCAAATTAAAGCCTTATTTTCACATCTAAAATAATAAAATGATAGAAGGGAATAATGCCAAATGTTTGAGGTGGTATAGGAAAAAATCGGGACATTAGTAGACTGTTAGTAGAACTGTGAACTGATTCAATCATCTTGAAGAACATCTGGAATTATGCCTAAAATGTTATAAAACTGTATAGTGATAGTTTTTGATTCATAAATACCACTATTAAGGCTGATTGCCAAGGTGATCAGGGAAAAAGGAAAAGAATCTATATATTCTAAAATATTTATAGTGACACTTTTTGTGGTAGCAAAGAACTGGATATTGATGGGATGCCCATCAGATGGGGAATGGGTAAACAAATTATGGAATATGATTCTGATAGACTTCTTCTATACTATGAGAATTGATGAACAAGTTGATTTTATAAAAACATGGAAAGACTTGCATGAAATAAAGAATAGTGGAATGAACAGAACCAGGAGAACATTACATATAGTAACAGCAATATTGTTCAAAGAAGAACTGTCAACATCTAAATTATTCTAAGTATTATAAATATACTGACATCAACTACAATGGGCACATAAAGGAATATCCTATCCACTTCCAAAGGAAAATCTGATAAAATAGTGTTTTTACAGGTGTATGTATATATGTGTGTGTGTGTGTATGTATGTTAGAGAGAGATTGAGAGAGTAAGAGCGTAATAGTGCCTTTCTTCAGTATGGGGTGGGAAGTCAGGGAAAATGTAATGAAGTGTTTGACAGAATTCTATAAATTCATAAAGATCAGAATTTTTTTGTGTTGTTGTTCCTTTATAGCTCATCCCATTTCTTTTTCTGATATTTGATGGTCTTCTGTTAGTTTGGGTATTTTATATTTTTTAATGTATTATGTTTCCTTTGTGTTTTTTTTAATCTTCTGGTTTTGTTGTGATTTTATTTGGTTTATTTACTTTTTTGTCTTTTTCACCAAATTGGCTAAAGGTTTATCAATTTTATTGATCTTTTCAAAAAGCCAGCTTTTAGTTTTATTTACTTTTTTTATAAAGATGTTTTGCTCCCAGTTTATCTATATCTTGTCTAATTTTAAATTCCTCCTCTAATTTTAATATATCTCTTTTGTTCTTATTTTACATTTATTTGTTGGAGTTGTAATTTTCAGAAATTCATATTCAGTTCATTGTTCCCTTCTTTTTCTATTTTGTTAATACATATTGGTAGGGATATGACTTCTACCCAGAGAGCTGCTTTAATTGAATCCTGGAGATAATTGTTTCTATCATTTGTTCATTGACCTCATTATTTAGGATTTCATTGTTAAATCTCCTTTTGGGTCTATATCTTTTGCTTGTGACTCCCTCAATTGATTTCTATTTTTATGGTGTTATAGTCTGTAAAGTATATGTTTACTATTTCTGCCTTTTTACATTTACCTGCAATGTTTTTGTGTTTTAATACATGGTCAGTTTTTATAAATGTCTCATGTGGTATTAAGAAATGTGTATGATTTTTAGTAGTCCATTTTAGAAGATAACATGTCTTTTAGTTGTAATTTCTCCGAAATTTGTTCATTTCTGTATTTTCCCTTTTGTTTATCTTTGTGTTGGACTAATCCAAAACTGAGAAAGATATTTAAATATCCCATAATTACTATGTTACTGTTTGTGTCTTTTTTAGTTCATTTAAATTTTCCTTTATAATTTTAAATGCTAAGGCATTTGGAGCCTGTAATTTTAATAATGATATTAATTAATTGTCTATGGTTTCTTTTGGCATAAGAGTATCTTGCTTATTCTTTTTTATGTTGTGAAAATTTGCTTCTGATTTTCTAATAGCATAATTGTAGTTTCTGATTTTTTAGATTCACCTGATGCATAATAAACATTTTCTACCTTCCTATTTTTGTTCTTTGTATGTCTTTGCTTTTTATGGTCTTTTGTTTTGTTTTTAGTAAGAAATGGATCATGGAATGTTGTTTTCTTAACCAATCTTTAACTCTTTCATTTTATGAGCTTGTTTAATCCTTTCATTCACATTTAAAGTCATGAGAGGTTTATATTTTCTTCCAATTATCTTTAATGTTTTTTTTTAAATTATGGTTTCCCTCCTTCTCTTCTGTAAATATAATACATCTTCTCTTGTTATTTTATCTTAATTTACTTTAAGGCAATTCTATTCTCACTCTCCTGTTTGTTACTTTTCTTCTTAGTTTTGGAATATCAATTAACTTATTTGTTCTTTTTCCTTTCTTTTCACCTTGTTATTGAATTCTTCTCCACTTTCCTACTCCTCTGAATGTTTAGCCTAATGATCTTCTTATGTAAATTTTCTTCACTTCTTCTCTCATGTTTGCACTCCAATTATAATCCCCATATCCAAATATGCCTCTTGGGACTCCCTTACCTGGAGATTTTCTCAGTGAATAACAGCTCTGCTGATTCTGACAAATGAAGCAACATATTGGAGCATCCTCAAAAGTCATAAACACTGCTTGCCAATATTCTGTCCTATCCCCAGCAGAATTTTGAAATCACTACAAATCACTCTGTCTACCCAGATATATCCATAGTCAAACATGTGAAAACATTCATGAATAGTCATATAATAGGATAACTGACAGAAACTAGTCTTGTAGGACAGGCTTACTGCCAACTAGTTCATTTATTGAGAATTTCATTACAGAGAATTGTGGTCATTCGTGGGGGAGGTTGATAAACCTGTATCCCAGGAGAGCAACCCCTAGAGTGTTGGCTAAGGCATTCTATCTATGCCAAGAAACTACAAAAATGGGGTCCTGGAAAGTTGTAAATAACTGAAATAACTGGATAACAACATTTGTGTGTGTATTATATGAAACATATGCATATATATGTCTGTCTAATCTGTCCATCTTTCTTACTCTTCCTTTCTTCCTCTCCTTCCTCTCCCTCCTTCCTTTCTTCTTTCCTTCCTCTCCTTCCTCTCCTTTCTTCCTCTCCTTCTTTCTTTCTTCCTCTCCTTCTTCCTTCCTTCCTCTCCTTCCTTCCTTCCTTTCTTTCTTTCTTCCTTCCTTCCTTCCTTCCTTCCTTCCTTCCTTCCTTCCTTCCTTCCTTCCTTCCTTCCTTCCTTCCTTCCTTCCTTCCTTCCTTCCTTCCTTCCTTCCTTTCTTTCTTTCTTTCTTTCTTTCTTTCTTTCTTTCTTTCTTTCTTTCTTTCTTTCTTTCTTTCTTTCTTTCTTTCTTTCTTTCTTTCTTTCTTTCTTTCTTTCTTTCTTTCTTTCTTTATTTCTCTCTCATTTCTTTCTCTCTTTCTTTCTCTTTCTCTCTTTCTCTCTCTCCTTCCTTCCTTCTGTCTATTTTTTGTCCTACATTTTTTTTCCTATAAGAGGTATTTCTTTCTCCCTTTTTTAACCTTCCTTCTTTCAACCTTAGTGTGTACAAAGCCTGGCATATAGTGGTTGTTTACCAAGTATTAACTAACTAGCTTTCCAGTTACACTGCACATATCCTGTATGAAAATAACTATTTTTATGTTATTTTTCCTTTAGAATATGAACTCTTTGAGGGCAGAGATTGTGTTTTTGATTTTTGTGTGTGTGTCTCCAGCACTTCACATATGCCTGGCACATGGAAAATGTTTAATAAATGCTTAATAAATGCTTGTCAAAATAATACTATATGATGATCAATTCTGATGGATGTGGCCATTTTCAACAATGAGATGAACCAAATCAGTTCCAACAGAGCAGTAATGAACTGAACCAGGTACACCCAGTGAAAGAACTCTGGGAGATGACTATGAACCACTACATAGAATTCCCAATCTCTCTAATTTTGTCCGCCTGCATTTTGGATTTCCTTCACAGGCTAATTGTACACTATTTCAAAGTCCGATTCTTTTTGTACAGCAAAACAACTATTTGGACATGTATACATATATTGCATTTAATTTATATTCTAACATATTTAACATGTATTGGTTAACCTGCCATCTTGGGGAGGAGGAAGGAGGTGAAAATTAGAACAAAAGGTTTGGCAATTGTCAATGTTGGAAAATTACCCATGCATATATCTGGTAAATAAAAACTATTAAAATAATAAAAAAATAAATGCTTGTTGAGATATGGCTAATGTTTGTCTTTGTTTTTGAAAAAAAATCAATGACATCATGGAGTGCTGCCTTGATTTGTGAGTGCATTGGCTTTAAGTGAGGGCAAAGTTGCAAAAAGGCACCAGCCTCAGAATCTCTTCCAGAGTCATCTAAATCCAGAGGCAAGAAAAAAGTCAGGAGAACTGAACATGGTTTGGGATGCAGTGGATGATCTTTGCATCTTTGATGTCTGAACGAGCTCTAAGTGCTCCACAGCACCTGCTTCAGCTGCCTTCGTGGCCATTGGAACAAATTGCTCTCACCTGTCCATTCTGCCAGGGGAAGTCTTTACATGCTTAGGGTAGACAACCCCCCCCCCAATTCACTAATAAGTTTGTAGCCTGTTGTTTACCCTCATTTTGGGTTAGTCCATCTACTGAGATAAGGGACACCATCTACCTGTCTGTATATGCTTCAGCTCCTTGGAGCCAAATAATAGAATATGGTGAAGATGAACACCAAAGGTGGATGAACAATCCTGTAAAAGAGCTTGGGAAGCTCTCACAGTAGCCCCCCTCTACATACAAACACACATGTGTGCATATACATACATACATGCACACACATGCATACATATAGTGTTATACACATCAATGGGAACCAGTAGATGAGGAATGATGTTCAGATAAATAAATTCTCTTTGAGAATTTCTCTCTCACCCTGGGCACTACTAACAAGATTAAAAAGGCTAGGGTGATACACCAGATAGAGCTCTTCTTTGCATGTTGTTCACATTTCCTATGTACTCTGAACTGGAAACCACAGGAGCCCAAAGGTTCAGACCTCAAGGGTTCAGAATTTTGGGAAGGCTGAGTCATCAGAGTGCAAAGAACAATATGGAAATATTGTGGCCACTTTGCATGTGGCTGCAGAGGCACTTTGGGATGGTAGCTTTCAGGGAAGGAAAGGAGCACAATCAGAACCAAGTCTTTACCAGAAGAAAATGGACATTTCATTCTTCTCCCCTTTAAAAACAAGCTGAGTCTTGTTTCAAGACTGAGTAGGGTGGGAAAATGGCATCCTCTAGGAATATGAGCAAATTGGGAAATTCCTGCCCCAGGAAGCTCTGAGTCTTGCCTTATGGGCCAAGAAGAACAGATCTTTCTGCCATTAAATCTTTATTATAATAATTGTCCTTTATCTTGTATATCCTCTCTTTGTTCCATTTTCTCTTCTCTCCACCTCCCATCCTCCAAAGTGACCTTTTGGCAGCTGTCTGCCTTATCTACCTTTAGTCCTGACTCTGCCTAGTTTGAGTGTCCCAGCTCTCAGTCTGGAATCTTGCTGAAGCTTTTCTGAGTGTCTTTGTAAAGGAGACTTGCTGAGGGATCTTTGATGACATCTAATCTCACCCCTAGGGATATGGAGCTTATAGAGATGAAATGAATTTCCTAACATGATCCAGGCAGCTCACAACCAGCTTTAGAACCTGGGCCTTTATCACTGTAGGATCATAAAGTTAGACCTAAGAGACACCTTCCAGCTTCTCTGGTCCCACCCTCCTATCTTTTAAAAATCTAGTCTTGCCCAAAGGCACAAGGCAGGATCTGCACCCAGGTCCTCTGGATTCATATCTAGTCCTCTTCTCTCTGTATCATTTAGCTCACTTTCCCAAAGACTAGTGATATTTCTTTTTGCCTTTCTATTTTGTTGGTGTTGGAGGATAGTTCCTCATTTGGGAAATCTTGTCCTCTCACTACCAGACTTGGCAATCATCAGTGAGAGAAGGGGTGACATACTACTAGGCACTCTTTCAGCCCCTAAAACTTGCTTTTTTAATGGCTTCCCCATTCCCCTTGCTGGTTAAGAAAATGAAAAAAAAAAATGGGAAAATTCCATTTTATAGATTAAAAACAAGGAGAAATGAACTAGGTTGGTCAAGGCCAATTGGCCACCAGTCTACAGTGGAGCTGAGAATAATGGCTAACTAGGATTTTTATGGTGTTTTGAAAATGTGCAAAATAGCTCTCTTCTTGTTGTCTCTGTCTCTCTGTCTTTCTTCTCTCTTTCTCTTTTCTTTCTCTTTCTTCTCTGTCTCTTTCACTCACCCCCTCCCCCAACTTTGAAAAGTGAAATAATGTTATTTTCCATTGGGCTACAACATACCCATGCAAACATTTTATCTCATTTGATTCTCAAAACACCCCTGGGAAGGAGGTGCTTTTAATATCACCATTTGACAGATGAAGAAGCTATCATTGAGAGAGGTTAAGTGACTTGTTAAGGATCACAGTGTCTGAGGGAGGGTTTAAATTCAGAATCTCTTCACTCCAACTTCATCACTTTATTCAATGGGCCTCTTAACTATCTTCCAGCACCATAAAGATGTCTCCCCCTCTGTCTGATTAAAAGGCCTATATCTACCACCAGAGTTAGGCTGAAAACCCCCATCATGGGCAGTGAGCATTCATTCTTGGGCTCCTCTGACCCAGGGTCTTGAGCACATGCTTTCACAGAAACTCCTTTGTTATCAGGTTTTTTTCCAGCAGGTGGAACATCTTTTGAGAATTGTTTCCCTTATGGCACTGGAAATGTTGGAAAGTTACTCAGAACCAAACAACAACAACAACAAAAACCCTCAATCTGTCCCTGGGTGCTTTTTGAGAGGAAATCAAGTACATGTATAATCTATATCAGATTGCTTGCTATCTTGGAGAGGGGGAAGTAATGGAAAGAGAAAAAAAATGGAACTCAAATTCTTACAAAAATGAATATTGAATACTAAATATATAATTGGAAAAATAAAAATCTATTGATATTTGGGGGTAAAGAGGGAATCAAGCACCCAAAGGGTCCAAGAATCCAAAGCCAAAGCAAACTTCCTGTGCTGGGTCACAAGGAGAATCAACTAGCTGGAGACAGATATGAGTTGTGTTGGTTAACTCTGACTGTTCCTGCCCAGAAAAAAGAAAAGGTGCAGAAAGCTACTAGCTTCATAATCTCTTGTGCTCCTCCTAGTTCCTTCCCCTATCCCCTCCCAACTCCCTCAGGGCAGGTCTAGTTAGCCTGGCTCTGAACATGTGTGATCTCTAGATAAGCCTTTCCAGTGAACTTGGCTGACTGGAGTTCAATTACTGACCTGATAGGATGATTGTGTAAGCCTGAAGAGTATTTCCTGGCAATCAAGCCCAAAGTGTTTAAAATTTGCCATTTCACATGACTCTGGAAAGTATTAAATACATATATTTAAAAAAACAAAAACAAAAACAAACAGTTTGTGGTACAAGTCAGGAATAAGTTAAAATAAGCTCCTTTTGGCTTTTGAAAAAGCTATTACAAGTGAAATGCTACTTTTTCTTTCTTCCTCTTCTCTTTTCCCTTCCCTTCCTTCCTTCCTTCCTTCTTCCTTTTCCTTTTATTTCTCCCTCTCTCTCTGAAAATGGAAATAACTTCATTTTTCATTGGAGTACACATATCCACACAAACCTATTCACTGAACTTAAAACTTCTGAGTGATGAAGCCCATCACATGGCTTTCAAATTTCAATATCCATGCTGATTCATGGGTTTACGCAAACTCAAACATCTACTCAGTGTACGTGTGCATGATAAACTCTGGTTCTGAGAATTCTAGAACTGCAGAGCAGAAAGGCACCTCAAAGACTGTAAACATACACTTCTTGGGTATTTACCAATTTGCCATTTATAAAGCTTTTTCCTCATTAAAAACTCTGTGAAGGAGGCCCGTGCAAATATCAGCATCTCCATTTTTGTTCTATATAAATTGAGACTCAGTGAGATTAAACTATTTGTTCTTGGCCACAGAAGCAGAGAGATAAGACTAGAATCCTAATCTTAGATTTTCACATTTGGAAGGAAACTCAATGGTCATACAATAAAACCCATTCCTGAACAGAAAGCATTCTATATGCTATCTCAAATAAGAATAGGTAGCATATATAGATATCTTTAACATTTATAGAATGTTTTGCATATTCTTTTTTCCTTTGAGCCTCATTACAACCCTATGAGGTAGGTTTTATTATTACCTTCCTTTTATACTTGAGGAAACTGAGACTGAATTAGCCAAGGGTCCCACAGCTGGGAAGCAGCCTCAGATTTAATTCTGTCTAGTTCCAAGGCAAACACTGTATTCACTCTATCATAACTGCCTTGTTGCTTTCATTATTTATTCAGCCTCCCCTCGACCACCACCACCAGTGAGTGGAGCCCATGACCTCCAGAACTAGCTTACATTTTTTGTCTCAAAATTCAATTCTCTTTTAGTGTAGCTTTCTATCACCTGGTATCACCCCAGTCAAACTTCAGATCTCTCTAGAATAGTCTATCTATTATTAATTGCACTTTCTCATCTGTTTTTTTTTCTTTTTAAAAAATAATTTTAAAAAAATTTTTAAGAAGTGCTTACAAGTATTGTTCTAAGTTCTGGAGATAGAAAAAGTTTCCTCTCATCTAGTTGGAGAGACAACATGTATACAAGAGATACACAGGATTAATGGGAGAGGATCTCAGGATGTATCTAGAAAAGGTCATTTATCCATGAATTTCCCCAAATCTTCAATTGAGTTTCTCCTTGAATTCCTCCAGTAATTAAAAATTCATAACGTCCTGCAGCAGAAACAACTCATTCCTCTTTATATCAGGTCTAATTATTAATTTAAAAAAAAGGCAGCAGAGCTACAGTGCAGCAAAAAACTGGCCTCAAATCCAGGAAAACTTGGACTAAACCTCACCTCTGACACACATTGATTATGTAACCTAACCTCTCAGTGTTCCAAGGAGCTCTTGGATTCTATCAGTTGCCAGACCACATTGGTAGAGAGAATTTCCTCATAAGAAATTTCCTCTACCAATAAAATCACAAATGCCTCCTTCTTCTACAGAGGGAAAATTTTTAGGAAGGTTTTTCTTTATGTGGAGCTAAAATGTTTTCTCCATCTCTTAATAATTTCCAACAGCGGGTTCTCACACTTCTCTCCAGAATCCAGCAGAATAGTTCTAATCCTCCTTTCACATAAACACATTAGTGAGGATGTACTTTCTCACAAAAAGACATATACATAATATTTGCCTATGAAATCTCACAACATACTTTATTAGAGCTTGATGGAATGATTTGATCTCAGTCTCTCAGTTTTTATGTAACTCATAATAGCTCTCCCACAGACTTGGTTCAGTCTTTGATGGCATCTTATTAATGACTGTCCCTCATTTTTGCCAGGAAAAACCCCGAGAACCTCCGAATTTAGTTCATTTCTAGCTTTTTGCTACCTCCTTTCTCCACTTCCCCCTGTAAGCACTCTGCAGCTTAACAAAAGCATTTAAATGTTGAACAGGTTTATCAATTATATATAAAAATGGAATAGCAAGTTGCATTTAATGGATTTTCAGTTTTATGTCAATCATTTAAAAATTATATTGTTATACAAATGCTTGTTTTATCTCATAAATTAAAAATAAAAGAAAAATGTAAAAAATAATAATCTTAAATGCATAAAAGAGAAAAAGAGAGAGACACATATAGGACAGAAAAGGGATTAGTATCTAGACCTGGTTAAAAAGGGGATAGTTGTACTACAAGGCTCACAGTATCAAGTATTCAAATCTCTGCATTGCTTTGGGAATCCTGGAGCCCTTAGTTCCTTTTCCCCCTGGGACTCTGCTCTCATCATTTGCTTGCTCCACTCTGAAGTGACCCTTCCTTTGCTACAGTGCACTCTAATGACTTCACACTGGTTCCTGGCTACTGCCAGCATTTCTCAATATGACCCCCCCCAATTATCCCGATTCCTGGAGTTCCCAGATTAGTCAAAGAACTCCTAGGGACTCTCCTTGATAGTTTCAGTGCAGCGGAGGCCACCTGAAAGCCCCCTTTTTCTCTTTCCATAGGCCCCACCTTGTGACATCTTAGGCAAAGACCACTTGGTTACCTTGAGACTTGCTTGGGTCCCTTTGCTCCAGCAATTGCAGCATTATGAGAAAAGGCTATTTAGTTTATTTTTAGGACTGCTTAATAAATATAAATGATAAAAGCACAAGGCCCTTCCTTTAGGGAGTTTGCAACCTAATAGAGGGATTACTCCACATAAATAAGGTGAAAAAGCTGGTCTAACAATCCATACTCAAAAACAAAGTGGATGAAAAATGTGTATTATTGAGATTATTATATGCAGCACCATATATGGTCCATATGGGTGTACATATATTCATATATAAGATGCAAAATTTTTCTTCTCTAAAAAACTGTCAGCTTTACATAGGCATTAAATGTGGAAAAGCATTTGGGTGGGCAGGAGTAGCTGTTCAGAATGAAATCTGAGTCTGCCACTACTAAGAGGTGTTCTGAGCTGGGATTTTTTTAGGCTTTATCACATATTCAAAGAGAAGGCTGTCCTCTCTGGGCATCTGTCTAAGTGGAAATAGACCAGCCTCAGGCTATCCTCAGGTCCCACTCTAGTGCTCTTTCTTAGGACAAAAAAAAAAAAATTCACAAGTTTATCATAATAGCAAAACTTCCATCCCATCAGGATGCTTATCTCCTTGGTGACTCATGAGATTTCATACTCAAATTACAGATAAGAATACATTTGAAAATAAAATATAAAATATGAAGGCTCCCAAGTGTCTGGTAACTTGGTTCTTCTAGCAGGATCTGAAATTCCAGTAATCTAAGCCACAATTTTGGCTGTCTGAATACCTGTGTTCCAACCAAGTAATCTGAAAGCCCAACACTAACACATACATTCTTTGAAAACTGGTAAAATTGGTGTAAACATTTAGAGAAAGAATCACAACCAAGGGGCCTCAGTGGGTACTCAATATCTGGTTTTCATCCCTTTTTCATTGTTCTTGTTTATATTTGTTGTCCTCACAGGAAACCTATGCAGCAAATGTGCAAAGAAAAGAGAAGTCATTCTTTGCCAGATTCTTAGAAGATGTAGCCTGGGGCTGCTCCACTCCATATTAAGGGAGCTCAGCTATCTTTTTTTTTTTTTTTTTTTTTCAGCTCAAGGTATTTGTCAAGACACCCATGGGGCTGATCACAGCCAATTGTCATACTGAATTGAAATGGAGCTTGAAAAATTCACTTATCCTCTTTCCAATCCAATATTAGACTCATGTAGTTTATATCTCCTTTCTTTTCTTCTCCTGTTTGAATTATCAGATTGGAATATGTGCAAAGCCCCGAGATAGTTATCAATCTGGAGGAAACACACTTTGCAGAGAAATTTGGCCTTATTAATACATGCATGAAATAAACTATTTCAATAGCTATAAGGGCTTCCTTCCCCCCCCAAATCAAAAGTCTTTGAAATGAGTAAGCATCCTACTATGTATCAAGCATTGTACTAAAGCATACCAAGTATACAAAGAAAGGCAGAAGGACAGTGTCCATCCTCAAGGAATTCACATTTTAATTGGAAACATGCAAGCAATTATATCAATTCCAAGAGGTAAAAGTGAGGAAGGGATGCTTTTCTGGTTTAAAATCATCCCTGTACAAAGGCAGGGAGTGAGAAGAGGGGATCTTAATCTTGATGTTACTCATTATTGACTGAACAGTTAATTTACTGTCTCTGGAGGTGTTTTATGTAAAATATGAAACCGATCCTAACTAATTATAGGAGTATTGTGAGGGTATCCCTCTCACTTTGGTCCTTCTTTCTTTCTCCTCCTTAAATGTAGTTCCTATTCTCTCCTGACTCTTCCTTAGTATTGTTTCAAGAATCACCCTCCTTTTCTATTTTATTTCTCATCTTTCCCTCATCTATTTGTCTTATAAACATGCTCAGATCTCATCCCTCCTAAAAAGTATCTTTTGGTTCAGAATTTTGGCTCTCAGCAGTACTGTTCTAGTTCTTCCTTCTCTTCATTGTTAAATTTCTTGAAATTTACATCTGATTCCTGCCCTTCCTTACCAACCATTGTCACCACACTAATAATAATAGTTGAATGTAGTGCTTTATATATATCATCTCACTAGAGCCTCATAAAAACTTTAAGACAGTATGTATTACGTATAATGGACCAGATACATGGCACAGCTGATAGAGCATTGAACTTAGAATTAAGAAGACTCATCTTTCTGAGTTCAAATCTGGCCTCAGATACTTACTAGCTGGGCAAGTCCCTAACCCTTTTGCCTCAGTTCCTTGTCTGTAAAATGAGCTGAAGCAAATGTCAAAAGGCTCCAATATCTCTGCTAAAAAACCCCAAATGGGCTTACAGAGAGTCAGACAAAAATGTTTTAAAATGACTTAATTGTGTATTATAGGTCCATAGAATGGAAATGACTATATATAAGAAACTAACAGAAAAGCACCCTTCATCATCTATTACTGGGGATTATGGCTAAGAATTGCAATGATCAGAGCTCAAATCCTTCAAAGCTGGTTTTTTTTTTTCAATATTAGTGTAATCGTATAAATTGTTATAGTTTGGTTCACTTAAGTCTGCATCTATTCATATGCTTTCCTAGGTTTTTTCTCTCCATTTGTCCCTTTTGGTGTTTCTTATCAAGCAATAATATTCCATTACATTCAAATGCCATAATTTGTCCAGACCTTTCTCAATTGTTGAGAAACCACTGTTTCTGGTTTTTTGTTATCACAGTAAGTGCTGCTATGAATATTTTTATACATATAAATGAAAACATCACAATCTACCCTGTCCTACACTCTCCTAATTAATGCACATGGTATCCATGGGGTCAATGGACATACACTTAGAGAAATCTAGCAGGTTTCCATAATGTATGTGCAAAAAACATATCTACTCCCTAGATAATTGACATTATATTGGGAGAAGACAATGTGTAAAGGTGAGGCAGAATGTGAGTGGGTAGGAACCCACATGGTAAGAAGGCTTGTATGGAAGTGGAACATATTGGAGCATATTTGAGAGGAGGAAAATGAACAAGATGATTGGGACTTTTTAAGTTATGGTGGAGAAAGTATATAGGAATTTGAAAGATATAGGAAAACTTGTATTTTCAGGGCAATTGACAACCCTGAAGAGCAGAAGGAAGTTGACATCATTGGACTCTTTAGAGAATAGTCAGCACCACTTGCCATCTGCTGGGTAAAACAAACCACTTCTCTGCTCCCCTTCTGGTCCTTATTCTTCTCCCAAATAAAGTCACTTTTCCTCTACTCTCAGGCCATTAAATACAACAGCTTCTTTTAACATACTTTTAGTACCCCTGATAGGGTATGAAGAAAGTGACTTCAGTGACTCTTTCAGTGAGAGTTCCCTTCCACCAGGAAAATATCAAACTTCTCAAATATTCATTGAAGTTCTGAGGAATTTTTCTTTCTCAAGATTTTGAAAGTGATAAGGTTATATAGCCTTTTCAACCCACTCTTTAAATAACCTAGAGAAAATAGAATCCCAAGCAGCTTTCAGCAAAGACACATCTCTTCTCACAGCAAAGCAGATGCAAAACCTATCTCTTCTTTTTGCTTTTCCCTCTGAAACCAAAGAAGAAAATAAAGAGAAACACAGGAAAACCAGGATCTTTCATATCTCTTAAGCTTTATATGATGCTAGAGGGCAATTCTGCCTTTTCTCCAGCTAATCAGCTTTCAAAAAAGCCACACATCTCTTTCATTCAGCACAGGTCCCAGTCAAACATTTGCCAAACCTGCCTCTAAGCTCTGATCAATTCCTATAACTTCTGTCCCTGGATCCTTCTGTTCTCAGCTTTTTCTCCTATTTCTGTCTTGATTTCCTTCCTTCCTATCTTACTAGACTCTAATGTCTCAGATTAGGACCTTGCTATAATTACGTCCCATCTCTCATTTATGATATAATCTCAAAAGATCTGCTTTTCTGTCAGACATGATTTATTTAATGATTTAATCTTCCTATAATTTCAAAACACTTATTTGGTTAATAGTTTGTCGGCTATGTCCTTCAAAAATCTGCAAACAGAAAAGCAAATAAGCTGTGGAACTACAATGTCATGCAGTCATCTATAAATCAATCTTCAGTTTCAAAAAGGTCCTCAGAACTGTTTGCTGTTCCTCAATATTTTATCTGAGAGGTTTCTCCTCAAGCTTATTTATCAGAGTTCTTTGCATAAATGTTTTTTCCTATCCTTTTCAGCAATCAATATGTCCACAAATGAAGGGGGGCGTATATAAACAGAACTTGGTGATTTTATGGGTATAGTTGCATAATGCTTACCAGAGCATACCCCTCTTCATAGCTTACATATTCCCCCAAACTATCCATTCTCCAGGTCAAACATCCACAATTCCTTGAACTAAACTTCATTTAATGAGTTCTTTCTTAGAACTGCAACTTTCATCAGAAGTCCCAGCCTTGACATATTGCTTACTTCCCCCCTTACTCAATATTCCAAGATGTTCTACCTTGACATTGGCTACCATGCTTCCCCAAAGGATGGCTATTACCATGAAACTGATTGATTGATTAGTAAATCCTTATCTGCAGAAATCCCAGATACCCTGTTCACTCACTTTTTCCCTGTCAAGCATGCTCCAATATGTTCCACCTCCAAACCAGCTTTCTCACCATAAGGATTCCTCCCACCCCCTTTCCACCACACCTTTATGCATTGTCTTCCCCCAATGGAATATAAGCATTTAGAAAGTGGTGTCTGTTTTGTGCACCTGTTTTTGGCATATAATAAGTGCTTAATAAATGATCTATCATTTGACATGATCTCAAGCAGTGGTCCTCAAACTTTTTAAATAGGGGGCCAGTTCGCTGTCCCTCAGACTGTTGGAGGGCTGGACTATAGTAAAAACAAATGGGCTGAGGGGCGGAGACAGAGTGTGAGCTTTAGTGACTTGTAGCAAATGCAATATCCCACATTCATTGTCTTCTACCTCTTCAACAAAAGGAGGAAGGTATACTTTCTCATCTGTTTTCTAGGGCTGAACTTATAATTCAGTTTCATTTTATTGTTCTTTTGTCTGCCTTGTTATAGTCAACATTTTTATTTTTCTGGTTCTGCTTACTTCAGTCTCCATCAGTTCATAGAAGTTTTTCATATTTTTCTGAATTCCTAAACTTTATTCTTCTTAGCTCAATAATATTCCATTATGCAATTTGGTTACTCATTCCCTGATTGATGGATATTAATTTTCTTTCTAGGTCTTTGCTACCATAAAGATTTCTTCTCTGAATATTTTTGGCATATGTAACACCTTACTATAGCTGAACTCCCTTCAAAATTGTACCAATTAGTGAGACTTTTGGGTCAAAAGTTTTCCTATTTCTTTTTAAAAAAATGTGAAAAGGGAAAAATTATTGTCTCTCCTTTAGATCTTTGTTTTGTTTTTCTCTCCATACCTTCTAATTCCCCTCCTGGGCCAATGAGCCCAGTATTCATAGAATTCTAGACTGATACAATCTCCACTTTGGAGTATGTGCAAACATTCTCTGGTTTCAGACCACTAACTATGTATACTGAAGGAGAGACTCTTTGATGGCTAAGGAACATAAACTGGGTGCATTCAAAAGACACCAGCAGCCTGGGCTACTCACTTTTTGGTTTGGCTCTTTTCTGTTGAAATAAGAAAGACAATGTAAATTCTTGACGTTCTTCCCTTTTGAGGCTGACATGTATGTGCCCTATGAATTTAGGCCATGGTCATTTGTCTTGGCATTTATTATTTCTACTTTTAGGCAAATGATTTTGGCTTTATGAACTTCAGAAGATCAGGAAACTGAGTTGCCAGGAGGTCCAAGAGTATGGTACATGGGTTTTACAAACATAGTCCAGCATTGATCCCCTGAGGAACAACCTTCAGGACTCAGCTGAGATGTGAACTCATCTTATGTTTACATTGAATATGTACTAGGGTATGGTGGGGACCGGTTAAGGTTGAACCCACTATTCTTAGGGACCAAAGTGGAAAAAGGAAAATGTACCCCAGAGATGTAGAGAAAAAATGATGGTATATCTTTTCCTTTATCTTTGAAATAAATATTGCTTTGTAAATGCTAGATCATGTCAGTTAATTAAATCAAACTGGGGCATTAATCACTGACAGTTAACAGTGGAGGAAACACACTGATGGGAAACCCTTGAATCAATGGCATTAGAAATGTCCTAACTTCTCAGCTATATCCCTAGAACCCTGAGGTGGAGATGTAGCCAGGCTCACACTGGAAGAATGAGGCCAGAGTAATCATGACAGTAGATTGGCCCTTGTCCAATCCAGTCTGACAATCATTTAATCAAGATGGTTGGATGTGGTAAGGTTGGAGAACTTTATTTACTATTTCAAGACCATGAGGAAGTTACTAAACTTTGATTCTTTATTTATAAAATGAAGAGCATTGGAACAGATGACTTCTCGGTTCCCTTCTAACTCTATTGTTGCTGTCCAATCATTTCAGTCATACCCCTGATTCTTCATGACTCCATTTGGGGTTTTCTTGGAAAAGATACTGGAGAGGTTTGCCATTTCCTTCTCCATTTTATTTTACAGGTGGGGAAATGGAGATAAATAGAAGTTAAGTGATTTGCCCGGGATTATACAGCTAGGAAATGTTTAAGGCCAGATTTGAATTCAGGAAGATTTCCTTGATTCCAAGCTCAGTGCTCTATCCATTGTGCCATCTATGATGCTATAAATTATCTGCTATGTAAAAGGCACTGTGCTAGATACTGGGGATACAGAGATAAAATAAAAAATGATCCCTGTCATCAAAGAACTTGCATACTGATAAGGAGATTCAGCCAGTAAATGGAAAACATATACAAACACATATATACATATATACATGTATATATGTATGCATACATTTATTTATATATATTTAAATATATATATGTATATATGTATATATTTATATATTTAAATATATGTACTGGTTCCTTGGTTGGTTGTTGTCCTTTATTCTTGAAGAGGATCAAAGTGACTTCTACTATATTAGAGTCAAGTTAGTGTGTCCAACTATGGCTAATCAGACCAATAAGAGCTTAGAAGATTCTGTCACAGGTTGGACACAAATAGTCTCTATGAGCATTTGGGATGGATTCTCTTAATTTTTCACATCTCATGTTTCTTCTGAATTAATTCAATTCTGCTTTGCTCATACAGCACAGCACCTTTTCTGATGAGGGCACACTATGTTGGGTGATCCTGTGTCAATATCTCCCATACCATATAATCAATTTTAAAAATTTTAAGAGAGACCTTATCAGTGTCCTTATATCACTTTTTATGACCACCTTGTAAGCATTTGCTCTGTGTGAGTTCTCCATAAAATAGTCATTTTGGCAGCTGAACACTATGGCCAGCCCACAGAGTTCTGCTCCCTGTAGTAGAGTTTAAATGATTGACAGTTTAGTTCAAAAAAGGACCACAATGTCTGGTGTCTTATCCTGCCACATGATCTTCAAAAATCTTCCTAAGATAGTTCAAATGGAAATGATTCATTTTCCTGCCATACTGGTATACTGTCCAGGACATGCATCCATGCACACACACACACACACACACACACACACACACACACACACACACATATAATTATTTGAGGAAAGAGAGAGCACTGATAACTTGAGTAATCAGGAGATTCTATCTGTGAAGACAGCAGATGCATTTAACTATGAAGAGATCTCAGGGGCAGAGGTGAAGCAGGAGTAAATTCTGTCCCGAAGGATAGCCTGGACAAAGATATGGAGGCAGAGATGGTATGATAGTCTGGAAAGGAAAGAGTAGACCAGTTTGTTTCTAGAGGAGAATAATGTGATGCAATCTGGGAAAGGTAGATTGAAGCCGGATTGTGCAGGGTTTTAAATACTAAGCTAGGGAATGAATTTGTATTTTCCTCTAGAGGCAAAAGGGAGGCAATGAATTTTCTTGAACAGGGGAATGACATGGTTAGACTTGTGTTTTTGGAAAATTATTTTGGTCATTTTGTGGAAGATAGAAAAGGGAAAGCCTGGAAACCAGGGATCTAATTAGGAAACTGCTTAAATGCTGAAAATTATTGAGATGTGTTAAGGGGAAATAAAAATGGACAAATTTGTTCATTGCATTTTTGTTTCGTTTTCTAGGACCAAAGCTGATTGTTTAAGTAAAGGCTTCTGATTTGCTTATGGGCTAATAAATTAAGTGAGTCTAGATTTCACAAATGAGTTTGTGTTTTATGAGCCTTGTTCTTCATATCAGCAAGCTCAGCAAATGAGTTTTAGCATGTTAAATGCTCTGCTTAAGTCAGAGTCTTTTGCCATTCATTTTGGCAAGAGAGGCAAAATAAAAGTATTCATCAACTTGCTAATTATCCTTCCCTCATTTTGAATATTGACTTTCATATACATATATATATATATATATATATATATATATATACATACATACATACATACAGACACACACACACACACACACACACACACACACACACACACACACACACACACACACACCTGGGGCTAGCAGAAGACAGATACCTATAAGGGAACGATAATGTGTTCGAATATCCACAATTATATTCCAGTCCTACACATCTTACAAGCTACAGGTCACACCTAGGCTCCATTATCATTTCCACACTGACACTTAACTTTATAGTTCTGTCATTAAAGGTAATTATTAGGTGGCACAAAGCTGAGAATAAGGCTAGCACTTTAGATGACAGAATCGAGCCCTGAAAATGGTCTCCAGACGCTAGAACATTGGAATGAATCTAATAAAATTAAACTAGGGCGGCATGAATATAGAGACTTTCACCTGAGTTTAAAAAATCTGCTTCATATATGCAAGATAAAGGAATGACTAGACAGCTATTTTTATAAAAAGGGATCTGGGGAATGGAAGTGAGTTGCAAGCTGAGTATGAATCAGTCATAAAAGCTACTTGTACCTTGGGCTTCAAGGAGAAGCATAGAATTTCATGATAATAGGACTACAGTCTCTTTGGGTACTCTACCTTATTCATACCACGTCTGGAAAATTGCATGTTCAGTTCTGGGCACCCCATTGTAGAAATGATGTTGAGGCTTTGGAGCATATTTAGAAAAAATCAAGTAGAACGATGAGGGAACTAAAAACTAGAATAATTGATTTGTGAAATTGATGGTGTTTATCTTAGAGAAAATGACTTGGGGGGAGGGGGAGGACATAATAACTTTCTTCAAGTGAAGGATTATCCATGGAAGAGAGATCCTCCTGGTTGCTGCTACTTTCTACCTTCTGCATATTATTAAAGTCGATGATAACCTATTTATCTATTATAAAGTAGATGATTATTATATCATCCTCCAGTAAAATATAAGCTCTTTGGGGACCAGTGACATCTTTTGTTTCATCTTTGTATTTCTAGTAGTACAGTGTCTTGCATGTTAGGTGTTAAATGAATATTTATTAGATTAGATGGAATTAAAACAGATTCAGTGAATTATTCTGAGTCACTCCACAGTGAAACCATAAGTGGTGTACTATTTCAGTTCTGGATGTCATATTTTAGGTAGGATATTGGCGAAGTTTAGATAAAATAGTGGCCCTTTTTCTCAGGAAGACTGAAATCTTGACTTTTCAAGCCCTTCCTAATCTGGCCTCACCCCAGTTTTCTAGACTTATTATACACTACTTCCCTTCATGAACTCTTTGGTCTAACCAAAATGGCCTTACTATTACTGATAGACAATGATCTATCTAATTGCATCTCTGTGCCATTACTCTGTTCCTTTTCCATTCTCATGGCTTAATTTCATAAACTATCTTGAGAGATTGTGGTTAGACCTCACTAAAGGTCTTCAAGGAAAGGTTTAATGACTGCTCATTGAAAGCATTGTAGAAGAGATCCCTGTTTAGGTTAGATTAAAGGTTTCTGAGATTCCTTCCAACTTTGAGATGATTCTGTGATTCTGTGAATTTTAATCCATGAATTTGCTGATGATGCTTCTTTGTGGCCACTGAGTTTGGGTTGGTTTCCAGTAATTTTCTTCTACTTCTAACATAAATCCCTTTGCTTTGCTTAAGTATTTTTTTATTTATATCTTTTGCTTTTTACATTATCTTAATTTATTTCTCCTACTTTACTGAGGCATCCTTTGTAGCAAAGAAGAAAAAAAAGGGGGAAAAATCAGTTTAGCATTGCAGCTAATCTGTTATTAGCCAAGCCTGACAGATAGTATCTGTAATTTTCCATACCTAGGGTTCCCTACCTCTGCTAACAAGAGAATAAGATATATTTTTTCATTTTTTCTTTAGGGACAAGCTTGTTTATTTAAACTCTTACCTTTTTTGATATGGCAGTGTTACATCTTTGGTGACAGGGATATCTTTGCATTTAGTATGGATTGTCTTTGCATTTAGTATGGCACCTTAAACAAAGTATATACTTAATAAGTATTAATAACTTTTATCATTCTTTAAATTTTTTAAAACTACATTTCATTTTTGTCAACTATCTTTTTTCTCCCTCCTACATCCCTCTTATCCTTATCCTCTACCTCCAATGAAGAAAAATACCCCAAAACTTCAGTAACAAATAGGCACAATCTAGCAAAACAAATATACATATTGTCCATATTCAAATATGTGTCTCATTTTATATATTTAGTCTCTCAGCTTTCAAACAGCAATTGGGTAGCATTTTTCATCATCCATTCTATGGAATCTTGATTGATTCCATAACAGAGTTTTTAAGTCTTTTTTACAAAGTTATAGTATACTTATATTATATAACCATAACTATATATGTATATATATATAATTTACATCTATAGTATAACTTTATAGTTATAGTATAAATTTATCTTTTACTTTGACTTACTTCACTCTGCACCAATTTATAAAAATATTCCTAGGTTTTTCTGAAATTATCTCCTTTATGATTTCCTTCGACATAATAGTATGCCATTATGTTTGTAATCTTCTTTTCAAAGGTCTAATTGTATAGGAGTCTTTCCTTCTTGGTGGAGATGGATGGATTACTTAGTGTACAGAACCTGTGTGAAGTGCAGATGAGATTGGTAAGAGTAGGTGAAAAGAGATTTGGGCCCTTTTGGCTTCTAACTTTGGAAATATGGAAATATGCAGTTCCAGCTTCCCTTGAACCTGAAGTTGGACAAAAAGAGTCTGGAAAGGAGCTGACATGTAGAGAAGGCAGTACTTGGATCTTGTCTCTATTCCTGGCTTATTACATTACAGAATCCAGGAATTTCCCATTTGATAAAATCTGAACCACTCACTTTTGGTTGAGCTGAGTTACTTCACTTCCAGTGGGAAAGCTCATTTACCTTCTGTATTTGTCTGATATATATTTTCCTATGTATACTTTTTTTTGATTTGTTTTATTTATTTATTTATTTATTTTTTCAGTTTTTTTTTTAATTTTTTATTTTATTTTATAATTATAACATTTTTTGACAGTACATATGCATGGGTAATTTTTTACAACATTATCCCTTGCACTTACTTCTATTCAGATTTTTTCCCTTCCTCCCCCAACCCCCTCCCCCAGATGGCAAGCAGTCCTATATATGTTAAATATATTACAGTATAATTTAGATACAATATATGTGTGTAGAACCGAATTTTTTGTTGCACAGGAAGAATTGGATTCAGAAGGTAAAAATAACAGTTTACATTCATTTCCCAGTGTTCCTTTTCTGGATGTAGCTGTTTCTGTCCATCATTAATCAATTGGAATTGGATTAGCTCTTCTCTATGTTGAAGAAATCCACTTCCATCAGCATACATCCTCGTACAGTATCATTGTTGAAGTGTATAATGATCTTCTGGTTTTGCTCGTTTCACTCAGCATCAGTTGATGTAAGTCTCTCCAAGCCTCTCTGTATTTCTCCTGTTGGTCATTTCTTATAGAACAATAATATTCCATAACATTCATATACCATAGTTTACCCAACCATTCTCCAATTGATGGACATACATTCATTTTCCAGCTTCTAGCCACTATGAAAAGGGCTGCCACAAACATTTTGGCACATACAGGACCCTTTCCCTTCTCTAGTAGTTCCTTGGGGTATAAGCCCAGTAGTAGTATGGCTGGGTCAAAGGGTATGCACATTTTGATAACTTTTTGGGCATAATTCCAGATTGCTCTCCAGAATGGTTGAATTCTTTCACAACTCCACCAACAATGCATCAGTGTCCCAGTTTTCCCACAGCCCCTCCAACATTCATCGTTATTTGTTCCTGTCATCTTAGCCAATCTGACAGGTGTGTAATGATACCTCAGAGTTGTCTTAATTTGCATTTCTCTGATCAATAGTGATTTGGAACACTCTTTCATATGAGTGGAAATAGTTTTAATTTCATCATCTGAAAATTGTCTGTTCATATCCTTTGACCATTTATCAATTGGAGAATGGCTTGGTTTCTTATAAATTAAAGTCAATTCTCTGTATATTTTGGAGATGAGGCCTTTATCAGAACCTTTAACTGTAAAAATTTTTTCCCAATTTGTTACTTCCCTTCTAATCTTGTTTGCATTAGTTTTGTTTGTGCAGAAACTTTTTAATTTGGTGTAATCAAAATGTTCTATTTTGTGATCAATAATGGTCTCTAGTTCTCCCTTGGACACAAACTCCTTCCTCCTCCACAAGTCTGAGAGGTAAACCATCCCATGTTCCTCCAATTTATTTATGATTTCGTTCTTTATGCCTAAATCTTGGACCCATTTTGATCTAATCTTAGTATGTGGTGTTAAATGTGGGTCCATGCCTAGTTTCTGCCATACTAATTTCCAGTTTTCCCAGCAGTTTTTGTCAAATAATGAATTCTTATCCCAAAATTTGGGATCTTTGGGTTTGTCAAAGATTAGATTGCTATTTTTATTCACTATCTTGTCCTGTGAACCTAACCTATGCCACTGATCAACTAGTCTATTTCTTAGCCAATACCAAATGGTTTTGGTGACTGTTGCTTTATAATATAGCTTTAAATCAGGTACACTTAGACCACCTTCCTCTGACTTTTTTTTCATTAGTTCCCTTGCAATTCTCGACCTTTTATTCTTCCATATGAATTTTGTTGTTATTTTTTCTAGGTCATTAAAATAGTTTCTTGGGAGTCTGATTGGTATAGCACTAAATAAATAGATTAGTTTGGGGAGTATTGTCATCTTTATTATATTCGCTCGGCCTATCCAAGAACATTGAATGTCTTACCAATTATTTAAATCTGACTTTATTTTTGTGGCAAGTGTTTTGTAATTTTGCTCATATAATTCCTGACTCTCCTTTGGTAGATATATTCCCAAATATTTGATACTATCGACTGTTATTTTGAATGGAATTTCTCTTTGTATCTCTTGCTGTTGGATTGTGTTGGTAATGTATAAAAATCCTGAGGATTTATGTGGATTTATTTTGTATCCTGCGACTTTGCTAAAATTCTGAATTATTTCTAATAGCTTTTTAGCAGAGTCTTTGGGGTTCTCTAAGTATACCATCATGTCATCTGCGAAAAGTGACAATTTGATTTCTTCATTTCCTACTCTAATTCCTTGGATCTCTTTCTCGGCTCTTATTGCCAAGGCTAGAGTTTCTAGTACTATATTAAATAGTAATGGTGATAGTGGGCAACCTTGTTTCACTCCTGATCTTACAGGGAAAGGTTCTAGTTTATCACCATTACATATGATGTTTACTGAAGGTTTTAAATATATGCTCCTTATTATTTTAAGGAATAGTCCATTTATTCCTATACTCTCAAGCGTTTTTAGTAGGAATGGATGTTGGATTTTATCAAATGCCTTTTCTGCATCTATTGAGATGATCATATGGTTTTTATTAATTTGATTATTAATATGGTCAATTATACTAATAGTTTTCCTAATATTAAACCAGCCCTGCATTCCTGGTATAAATCCCACTTGGTCATAGTGTATTATCCTGGGGATGATTTTCTGAAGTCTATTTGCTAATATCTTATTTAAGATTTTAGCATCAATATTCATTAAGGAAATTGGTCTATAGTTTTCTTTCTCAGTTTTCGATCTACCTGGTTTAGGTATCAGTACCATGTCTGTGTCATAGAAGGAATTTGGTAGGACTCCTTCAATCCCTATTTTTCCAAATAGTTTACATAGCATTGGAGTTAGTTGTTCTTTAAATGTTTGGTAGAATTCACCTGTAAATCCATCTGGTCCTGGGGACTTTTTCTTAGGAAGTTGGTTAATAGCTTGGTCTATTTCTTTTTCTGAGATGGGACTATTTAGACTACTTACTTCTTCTTCTGTTAATCTGGGCAAGCTATATTTTTGAAGGTATTCTTCCATTTCATTTAAGTTATCGAATTTATCGGCATAAAGTTGAGCAAAGTAGCTCCTAACTATTGTTCTAATTTCCTCTTCATTAGTGGTGAGTTCACCCTTTTCATTTTCAAGACTATCAATTTGCTTTTTCTCTTTCCTTTTTTTAATCAGGTTTACTAAGGGTTTGTCTATTTTGTTGGTTTTTTCATAAAACCAACTCTTAGTTTTATTAATTAATTCAATAGTTTTTTTACTTTCAATTTTATTAATCTCACCTTTTATTTTTTGAATTTCAAGTTTTGTGTTTGTCTGGGGGTTTTTAATTTGTTCCTTTTCTAGTAATTTTAGTTGTAAACCTAATTCGTTGGCCCTCTCTTTCTCTATTTTATGCAGGTAGGCCTGTAGAGATATAAAACTTCCCCTAATTACTGCTTTGGCTGTATCCCACACATTTTGGTATGATGTCTCATTATTGTCATTTTCTTGGGTGAAGTTATTAATTATGTCTATGATTTGCTGTTTTACCCAATCATTCTTTAGTATAAGATTATTTAGTTTCCAATTATTTTTTGGTCTATTTTCCCCTGGCTTTTTATTAAATGTTATTTTGATTGCATTATGGTCTGAAAAGGATGCATTTACTATTTCTGCCTTGCTGCATTTGATTTTGAGGTTTTTATGCCCTAGTATATGATCAATTTTTGTATAGGTTCCATGAACTGCTGAGAAGAAAGTATATTCCTTTCTGTCTCCATTTAGCTTTCGCCAAAGATCTATCATATCAAACTTTTCTAGTATTCTATTTACCTCTTTGACTTCTTTCTTATTTATTTTGTGGTTTGATTTATCTAATTCTGAGAGTGCAAGGTTGAGATCTCCCACTATTATAGTTTTGCTATCTATTTCCTCTTGCAGTTCTCTTAATTTCTCTTTTAAGAATTTAGATGCTGCACCACTTGGTGCATACATGTTTAATATTGATACTGCTTCACTATTGATGCTTCCCTTTAGCAGGATATAATGCCCTTCCTTATCTCTTTTAATTAGATCAATTTTTGTTTTTGCTTGATCTGAGATGAGGATGGCTACTCCTGCTTTTTTGGTTTTGCCTGAAGCATAATAGATTCTGCTCCACCCTTTTACTTTTAGTTTGAATGTCTCATCCTGTTTCAGGTGTGTTTCCTGTAAACAACATATAGTAGGATTCTGACTTTTAATCCAGTCTGCTAACTGCTTCCTCTTTATGAGGCAGTTTGCCCCATTCACATTTATGGTTAGAAGGACTAATTCTATATTGCTTGCCATCCTATTAACCCCTGCTTATGCTTTTCCCCTTTCCTTCCCTTTTACCCTCCTATCCAGTATTAAACTGGTAAACACCACTTGCTTTTCACAGCCCTCCCTTTTTAGGATCCCTCCCCCACCTTAAAGATCCTCCCCTTATTTTACCCCTTTTCCTCGAAATTACTGTATTCCCTTCCCCTTAGCTTACTCCTTCCCTTTCACTTTTCAATGAAGTGGAAGAAGTTTCACCATAAATCGAATATGTCTATTGATACACGCTATGTTCATCTCCCTCCTTTCTTTCTCTCAGATATAATAGGTTATCTTTGCCTCTTCATGAGATGTAGTACCACCACTTTATACTTTTTTATGATATAATCTCCTTTCCACCTCTAGTTTCTAAGACAAATTGTACATATGTTCTTTACATATTTTTTTGACATTAGTATAGTTCTCAAGATTTCTTTTTACCTTTTTTAGAAGTCTCTTGAGTTCTGTATTTGAAGATCAAACCTCTTATGTAGGTCTGGTTTTTTCATCAAAAATAGATGGAATTCATTTATTTCATTAAATGTCCATCTTCTTCCCTGGAAAACGATGCTCATTCTTGCTGGGTAAGTTATTCTTGGCTGCATACCAAGTTCCTTAGCCTTTCGGAATATCATGTTCCAGGCCCTGCGTTCTTTTAATGTGGATGCTGCTAGATCCTGTGTTATCCTTATTGTGGATCCTCCATATCTGAATTGTTTTTTTCTAGCAGCTTCCAATATCTTTTCCTTTGTCTGATGGTTCTTGAACTTGGCCACTATATTTCTTGGCGTTTTGATTTTAGGGTCCCTTTCAGTAGGTGATCGATGAATTTTCTCAATGTCTATTTTACCCTCTGTTTCCAAAACGTCTGGGCAGTTCTCTTTGATAATTTCCTCGAGAATGGTGTCCAAGCTCTTTTTTTCCTCCCATTTTTCAGGGAGTCCGATTATTCTCAAATTGTCTCTCCTGGATCTGTTTTCCAGGTCTGTTGTCTTTCTGGTAAGGTACTTGACAGTCTTTTCAATTGTTTCATTTCTCTGGTTTTGCTTGACTCCCTCTTGGTTTCTCCTTGAGTCATTCATTTCTACTTGTTCCAGTCTAATTTTCAATGATGTATTTTCTTCACTCACTTTTTTTATATCTCTTTGTAATTGTCCAATTGAGTTTTTATCTTCTATGGAATTTTTTTCCATTTTATCCATTTTATGTTTTAGAGAGCTGATTTCTTTTTCCAGCTCTCTAATCCTGTTTTCCTTGGAGTTGTTTACCTTTTCCAGCTCACTAATCTTGTTTCTCAATGATTTGATTTCTTTATCCACTCTGTCTTTGAATGCATGGGATGACTTCTCCAGGCTCTCTTGCCAAGCTTCCCTTTCCTTTTCCCATTTCTCTTCCAGCTCTCTTGTGAGAGCCTTTTTGATTTCTTCTATGAGGTTCTTTTGTATTGAGGAGCAGCTTATATCCCTCCCAGGGGATACATCTGGGGACACTCTGTTCCTAGTCTCCTCAGCATTTGAAGTCTGCTCCCTCTCCACACAGAAGCTATCAATGGTTAGAGCCCTTTTGAATTTTTTGTTCATTTTGTCAGAGTAGGAATCAAAGAAAACAAACTGACAAGAGAAACAATTGGTCTGTTTTGCGGGGGATAGGGCTGGATGTTATTAATGGGCTTCCTCTACAGACTGGGGGTAGGGCAGCAGAGAGCCACTAACAGAACAGCAATGACTGTACTGAGTCTGCGCTCTGAGGCTCTGAGAACGCACCAAGTCAGTCCAGGTTGGGGTTCGGGGTGGCCGAGCTCTGAGTGACGCTGGCTTTCTGGGGTTTTAATCTTCACCTCCAGTGTTTACACCCTCTCCACCGCTCCTGGCTTGCTGCCAAGACGGAGCATCCACACTGGGGCAAAAGCCCTTTCGCAGAAACGGCAGAGATCACACCCCTCCCCCTCAGGTCTGAGCTGTGTGAGCTGCCTGTCTTGCTCTGGCTGCCTGCCCTCAGTCTGCGCCCAGTCTGATTGACCCTCCCCCGAGCAAACACAGACCTTTTCTGGCGACTTTCAAGGATGTCTTCTCTTGGTGATTATTTGTGGATTTCTTTCTGGGTCAAGCATTAAGTCAGAGGCTTGTCATGAAGTAAGTTCTGAGAGAAAACGAGGAGCTCAAGCAGCTGTCTGCCTCCACGCCGCCATCTTGGCCGGAAGTCTCGATTTGTTTTATTTTTGATTTGGATAAATGAGTTTATTTAATCTTTGTTATGCATTTTCACTGAGGAACTGGAATTTGATGGAAAGGAAGTCAACTCTTGGAAATATATAGCTTGGGATATTCATTTCACTTTAAAGAATGAAGAACAAGAGTAGAGGTAGCTTGAACCTCAAAACCACTTCCCCTAGACTAATAATATTTAAGAGACTAAATAATTCTAAGCTGATACTCCCTCTCTCTAAGCTAAGTAGAGTGACCAACCTCTGGCCCCAACCTCCTGATTCCCTTTCTGGCAGAAATTAAAGTCTACCTCTGACAAAGGTGGTAGAAAGAGATCCTAGGATTGTCTATTCTCATTTCCTTGCAGACAACACAGAACTATGTTGACAGACATATGTAACTTTCATGAGCCAAAAAAAAAAAAAAAAACCCCAACAACCCAATAACAAAAATCTCCTACACCTTACACATTCATACGCTATAATCTGTTTTTCTCAATTGATGGATACCCCTTAGTTTCCACTTCTCTATACTACCTTTTCAAGATCATTGGAAGAGGGGAAATAATCCAGATATTTGAAGGACAGAGTTAATTCCCCCCTTCCAAGAAGCTGTCCCCAACCACATTTCTTTTCATCATATCACAGGTAATAATTCTATAAAGTAGGGTTATATATATAGGATTTTAGATTTTGAGTTGGAAGCCATCTAGTCCAGTCTCCTCCTTTAACAGATGAGGAAATTGAAATCTAGAGAAGTTAAATGACTTGCCTAAGGTTACATAGGTAATAAATTGCAGAACTGGGACTTTTTCCATTACATCATTATTCTTCAGTTTGTGCCACTAAATGGCATTTGTTCTTATTATTTAGCTCTCTCATCTGAAAATATTTTGAGGTATCATGGAAAGAGTTTTGGTGTCTATTCTGCTATTTTTAAACTACTTAACCTTGGGCAAAATGACAGTTCTATGCCTCTACTTTCTTATTTGTAAAATGGGAAAAATAATATTTCACTGCCTATTGAACAGGATTATTCTGAAGGACAAATGCAGTGATGGATGGAAAGTACCTTGTAAATGATAAATTGCTATGTAAACATAAATTAATATATTACATAATATATAAATCATGAACAATAATTACATGATAAAATTTAATTATAGTAGTTGACATTTATATAATGCCTTAAGGTTGTAAAACTATATATAATATATGTATATATATGCACATATTTATACATATATACACACACATAGGTGGGTGTATGTACGTATTAACTCAGTGGATCCTCATAATAACCCTATAAAGTAGGAATTATAATTATCCTCATTTGACAGATGGTGAAACTGAGGTTAAGAGATTTTTCCAGGATTACACAGCTAATATATGTGTGAGGAAGGATTAGAATTGAGATCTTCCTAATTCCAATCAGAACTTTGTCCAGTCTATCAAGATACCTTTCATATTTAGGAAGCCTAAAGTAAATAATAATAGGAGGGAAACATTTACTATTTGCCAGACACTATGTTAAGCACTAGAAACATAAATAACATGAAAGTATCTTCCCTCCAGGAGCTTGCTTTTTTTTTTTTTTTAAAGTTATAAAGGTTTTTTTGTTTACTGTGGAATTTTAAAATGAAGTAACAGTATTTTTTATATTTTTAATTGAAGCCTTTTATTTTCAAAATATATACATGGGTAGTTTTCAACATTCACCTTTACAATATCTTGGGTTCTAAATTTTCTCTCTCTCTTTTCCCCACCCTCCCCGAGATGACAAATAATACAATATATGTTAAACCTATGCAATTCTTCTATTCATATTTCCATAATTAACTTGCTGCACAAGAAAAATCAGATCAAAAAGGAAAACAAAATAAGAAAGAAAACAAAATGCAAGCAAACAACAACAAAAAGTGAAAATATATTGTGATCCACTCTCAGTTCCCACAATCCTCTGGGATTTATTGCAAGTGGCTCTCTTCATCAAAAGACCATAGGAACTGGCCTGAATCAATCTGATTGATAAAGAGAGCCGCTTAGGAGCTTACTTTTTTAATGGGGTTGGGAATGGAGAAGACAATAAACAAAAGGGAAGCTAAAAACCAGTGGGGAGGAAGGGCTGGAAAGATAGATAAAGGTGCTCTCAGTGGGATTATAGGGCTGGAGGGTGGGAGTGAGGCCATAAGGGGATGTTTCTGGTTGAGGCTGTAATACAGGCGTAATTTTGAAGTCTGGAAAGTCAGCAATTGGGCAGGGAGGAGAAGAATTGCAAAGCACTTGACAATATACATATAAGTATTTTGCAAACCTCATGTCATTCAGTCCTTACAACTCCATAAGGCCAGGATGATGGCTATCATCCTGATTTTATGAGTGAGGAAACTGAGACTTAGATAGTTTAAGGGTCTTGTGGGTGTTGGCATAGTAAGTGTCAGAGGCAGGATTTGAATCCAGATTTTCTTGATTACAAGTCTAGCACTTCTTCCACTAAAATATGAAATTTAAAAACTTCAAAAAGTCTCTCTCATATCTCTTGTACCCCTCCTAGGATGCAGCAACACCAGGAAACATAGTAAATACTCAATAAACACTTGGTAAATAAATTGAATTGAGAAGTCTGCTGAAAGTTAGACAGAACTGAATTGTGTAGTTTGACACATTGGACAAAGGCCAATCAGAAAGCTCAGAAACTTCTTATATAACGTCCAAAATGGCCCTTTTAGTCCAATGCCAGTCTTCAGAGTGTGGAAAGATTTAAGGAGGTGAGGGTGGTCTGTGCCAGGTACCTGGCGATGTCTGCTTTCTATCCCATCCCCCCATGAAGCAGACACTCCCCTCTTGTCTTTGTGTAGGCTGAAAGCAATTCGTGAATGGCTTGAAATCAGTTGCCAGACACTTCCCCTTGTGCTACCAATGTCCCAGTCTCCGGTTCCTCCCTGAGTGTTTTCTATTTTCTGCTCTGTCTGGACAGACCCGATTGTCTAGCCCAGTCTGCTCCCAGCCTTCCTTAGGAAAACTGTCCCCTCCCTCCAAGCTGCTGAGTGTCCTGGCTGGCTCTCCCACTCTGGGAGGGATTCTTACATGTGTTAGGAAGCTAACAGGATGAAGAGAAACATCTCATTTCAGTGGCCTGATGGGCTGCCAGGGAGAGGAAAACCTTTGAGCTCTCACCATGCAGGTCCCACTTATCCAGAGCCAGCCTTCATTCATGTCTTCCTGCCCAGAGGCTTATTCAATCACTGCTTCCAGGAGCTGGAAGGAAAGGAGAGAAGGGGCAGAGGCAGGAAAGAATTGAAAGAGAAGACTTGATAAAGAGAGAATTGACATAATAAAAGGGGAGGAATGGATGAAGAACTGACAAAGAGGATGATGGGAAGGAGAGAATTAACAGGAGATGAGAGAGGAAATGTGGTTGAAGGAGAACATGGAAAGGTGAAGGATGAAGAAAAGAAAGAAAAAAAATGGAAGAAGAAAGGATGAGGATGAGAAGGCAGGAGAGGGGAAGAGAGAATTGATAGACTGATAGGAGGGGAGAAAAAGGGCCAGGGAGAGAGAAGATTGGATTGGAGGAGAGCAGGGTTTCTTTTAACCTGTTTGAATTTGAGCCAAATGAGCACAGAAATTGACTGGAGAATATGACTTTGATGTGGGGAAATCAGGGTTTTGTTTCCACTGGGCTGTGTGACTTTAGTAACACATTTTATTCTCTGTGCTTCAGTTTAGTCTTTGACAAATCCTTCACTTTCTCTGCACTTCAGTTTCCTAATCTGTACAAGGAAGTCATTGAAGTAGATTCTTTGCTCTTTCTACTCCTGCCATTTAGAATTCACAGGATTCAGAGCTTCAGCTAGGGATCTAACTGATAATCTAATCCAAGCTCATCAGGATGAGAATGGCAGTCCAGAAGTATGCTGATAAACATTTAACCATCAGGTATCAAAAAAAAAATGTACATGCACCATATCTTTAAATTTAATCTACATCATTAACATTTTTTTTTGCTTCGCTTTTTCAGGTCTGGACGATCAGCAAAACAATAAATCAAGCACCAATTTATAGTGCTTGCCAATTTTCAAGGTCTAAATATGCACACTGAAAATCCAACCATCAGCTCTTTGGAGCCTGTAGGATTTGGCTCCAGTACACCTCTGGGAAGTACCGCATTTCATAGATGAGAAAAATGAGGCTCAAAGAGGTTAAATGATTTGCTGAATATCAGAGCTGGGATATAAAATCAAGTCTTCCAACTATAAATCCAATGTTCTTTCCATTAATCCCCCAGTTGCATGTGGCTAATCCAAGATGATCCAGGGACTATAAGAAGAACTACAGGGGAAGTGATTTGCAAGGTGACTGAGAGTGGTCATGATCTTCCAGAGTAGAGGAGCAGGGAAAAACAAACAAACAAACAAAAAAACACAACCATTAACTTTTTCTTGATAATATCTTTAACTATCACTATTCCTTGTGAATGAGACAAGTTTGTTTGTTTTTGTTTTTTTTTGGCCCAATAAGAAATGATTTCAAGGAAAATGTTTTAATTGTTTTTGTAGATGTATCAACTAATGGATGCAATTCCATGAATCTGATGTAGGGAGTTATTCAGCCTTACAGTATCTTAGTTTTGCCACTAGGATAAAAGGGATCAAATTGTTATTGGCTGTAAAACCCCACTTGAAAACTGAGAGGATGAATATTCTAATATTCTTAGAATGAGAATGCTCTATGGGAGGTAGTTCTCAATGTGTAGGGTGGCAATCTTTGAGGTAGCCACAAGATTAGTATTTTTATTATTTTTGACAGAATGTGTAGTATGGTTCAGTATAATAAAAATATGCTTTCCCTTAGTGAATAAAAAATGTCTCAATCACTCTTGTTTAATTATTTTTCAGTTGTGTCCAACTCTTTGTGACCCTTTTTGAGGTTTTTTTTGGTGATGATATTGGAATGGTGTACCATTTCCTTTTCCAGCGCATTTTTACAGATGAAGAAACAAAGACAAACAGGGTTAAGTGAGTCTCTGATACTGGATTTGAGCTCAGGTCTTTGTGATGTTAGCCTTGGACCTATCCTTTGTGCCATCTAGCTGCCTCATATACTGTTATTGTTGTTCAGTTGCTCAGTTGTGTCCAATTCTTCATGACCCCATAGACTACAACATGGCAGGCTCTCCTATCCTCCATTGTTACATGAAGTCAGTCCAAGATCATGGTCATCACTTCCATGACACTATCAAGCCATCCCATCCTCTGTCATCTCCTTTTCCTTTTGCCTTCAATCTTTCCCAACAACAGGAGAATCCAGGTGTTCACTCGGGAACCAACAAGACAGGGCATCAAGTCAGGGCATTATGTGAGTAAGTATAATAAAGGCTTTTAAGATTATACGTGGCTGTTCTTGAGCTTGCTACCTATTATTAAACTACTATTCAAGAAATTGTGGCCAGAGACCTTTGAAGGCCTCAGAGGAGGCAAGCCGGGTAGAGTTGACACTGCAAAGGTCAGTGGCCAAAGGTACTCTGTTGGGCCTAGGACAGACTAGTAATTGTAACTTCCAGGTGGGCATGCTACATTCATTATGTGGCCAAAGCAATTAAGCTTCAGCTTCATTATTTTACCTTCTAGTGAATAGTCTGAATTAATTTAAGTTTTGATTGATTTGAACTCCTTGCTGTTTAAAGGACTCGCAATTCTTCTTCAGCACCATAATTAAGCAGTGTTGATTCTGATATACAGTTCTCACAACCATCCATTGTGACTGGAAAAATCATCACTTTGATTATATGGACCTTTGTTGGGAAGGTGATGTTTTGATTTTTACTATGCTGTCCAAATTTGTCATAAGTGATTGTTTTCCAAAATATATTTCTCATGATGGAGAAATATATATTCATTTAAAAGTGTTACTGTACTCCTACTTGTCATTATGCATTTTCTAAATGCTCTCTTTCTTCATCTCTATCTCCTCGCATCTCAGATATAGACCTACCTTCTGTAAAAAGTCTTCCCAGGCCTCCTTAATCTTTAGGGTCTTGCCTCTATTGATTATCTCCAAATTATCATCATCATCATCATCATCACCATCATCATCATCATCATCATCATCATCATCATCATCATCATCATCATTATCAGAAGGAGAAGCCACAGCAGAAGCAGCATTCAGATAGTTCCTATTATATGCGAGGACATAAACACATGCTAAACACATTACAAATATTTTTCTCAGTGGGTTCTCTCAACAACCCTGAAAGATAGGTGTCATTATTAGCCTGGTTTTATAGTTAAAAAAAACTGAGACAAATAGATATTAAGTAACTTGCCCAGAGTCACACAGTTAATAAGTATCCAAGGTTGAATTTGAACTCAGATCCTTCTATCCAATATATCAGGCAACTGCACCTAGTTACATATATCTTGATTATATGTAGTTGGTTTGCATGCTATCTTCCCCATTAGACTGTGACCTCCTTGAAAGCAAGAACTGCTTTTTTTTGCTTTATTTATTTATTTTTGGGTTTTTGTTACTCCAGCGATTAACACAGTGCTTGGACATAATAGGTGCACAATATATAGCTGATGACTTTATATTGTTAGTATAACTATTATCATGAGGGTGGAATTAAAGAACTTTTTTTTTTTTTTATTAAAAAGGGATACTCATTCTTGGAAACACTGGAAATCACTGAGATAGAATTTTAAACTGCAAAGGGCTGGACTTGTATTTGTCTTCTTTTCTTCTCCAAGAGATTATAGAATTTAGAGCTTGAAGGGAATTAAGATTATGCAGTCCAGGAGTTTCCCATCTGAGCTTTATATTTCTCCAAAGGATAGAAGAATGTTAAGAGTGCACAAGGAAGAATTGGTAAATAATAATATTATCTTACTGAAAGATTCCAAAAGTAGAAGTGTTGGTGAAAAAATATTATGTATTAAATAAAGTTCTCTTTATAAAAATAATTAAAATCTTTATCTTATTTCTTATATACACAGTAAATTCTAGAATTTATTTCATTTCATATTGAATATCAATTCTGCCAAAGCAGGGACTGTCTTATTTGTGTGCTTGTAGTTCGAGCAATTAACAAACACCTTTTTCTTCCTTCCTTCCTTCCTTCCTTCCTTCCTTCCTTCCTTCCTTCCTTCCTTCCTTCCTTCCTTCCTTCCTTCCTTCCTTCCTTCCTTCCTTCCTTCCTTCCTTCCTTCCTTCCTTCCTTCCTTCCTTCCTTCCTTCCTTCCTTCCTTTCTTCCTTCCTTCCTTTCTTCCTTCCTTCCTTCCTCCCTTCCTGTCTTCTTTCATAACTTACCTAAGACCGTGTGATCCTTAGCAATTCATCTCTCATTCTCAGTTTCCTCATCTGTAAAATGGGGATGATAATAAAACTTATTATACCTTAAAGAGTCACAATCTCTCTCAGCTCTAATTTTTTTCATCCATAAAATAGCAAATATATTAATTAGAGGTTATGTGGATCAGGGAGTTATTAGATATCTGTCCTCAGAGTAAGGAAATCTCTAATTCAAACCTGCGTCTGACATATGCTGGTTGTGTGGCCATGAGTAAATCAAACATTCAAGTCCCAGTCAACCCTCTGAGACCATAAATTGCAGAAGAGCCCCTTATTGGACTGGGAAAGAGAAGTTATAGACTGATGACATCACAGGACCTAGACCCCTGAAACACCTTACAGGTTAGGTGGAAGGCTCAAATAGTATAACTAATTACATAAAATTGTTTGCAAACCTTAAAATGCTATGTAAATGTTGGTGCTGTTCAATATTATTACACTAAGGCAAAGGCTTATAGTTTGTGTAGACACTCTGAGACCCCAAGCAAACAAGTCAGAAAGTCTGTTTTTTGTGTGATTTGCAGAATTAGGGATTCTTTGCTCTGGAGCAAATTTTTTTCTCTCTCTTTTCCTATCCAGAAATCCTGGAACAGCTCAGGCAGTTATGTAAACCATGGTTCCTCCAGCTGATGGTGCTCTTCTCCAGTCTCATATTTATTTACAACATACTTATGGCCCCTTCTTCCCATAGAATGGAATATGATCAGGGTCTATTTCATCTCTTTCTCTGTATGACTTAGTCTAGGACTTGGAACCCCACAGGTGCTTAATAAAATGCACATTGCATCAAATTGAATAACAGGGTCATTTTGACCCCTATTATCATAGCTTTCAGCTATATGTCCTTTATGGTCATTTGATTCTAACAATAACTCTCTAAGGTTGGTAGTATGGTGGAGTGTAATCTTTCGGATTACAAAACTGAGATTCAAAGACAATAAAGTGAATCCATCATATCCTTATTCTTTTTTTCCCCCTGAGACTGGGGTTAAGTGACTTGCCCAGGGTCACACAACTAGGAAGTGTTAGGTATCTGAGACCAGATTTGAACTCCGGTCCTTCTGAATTCAGGGCTGGTGTTCTATCCACTGCACCACCTAGCTGCCCCCTCTATGGCATAGTCTCTACAACCCTACTAGCATGCCACAGGGAAGTGATGAATGCAGTCCTGGCATCTTCAAAATCTCCAAGGGTCACCAGCATCAGCCCTGAGGCAGAGATCAAAATGGCACTAGGGCTGACTTTTGGAAGTTGGGCATCTTCCAGCAGCCTCAAGATGATTGGCTCAGATGTGAGGAGTCTCTAAATAAGGATAAGAAAGACATTGAAAAATGTGTGTGTATATATATATGAGGAAGGTAGGGGCTCAGAAAATATTTTCCTATTCCTTCTGAGCAGTGAGCAGCCTTCCCCCATCATCCTCCCCCAAGGTTACGGCCCCTAGGACTGGCTCACTTGCTGCATTCTCTAGCTCTGACTCCTCACTAGTATTTCTTAAACTGCTTCCTCCCAAATCCCAGGCAGATATGTTTTCCACCTCATTTGGCACTTGTCAAAGGTGCTTGGTTGACATAGCCCCTAGCAGAGCAGAAGGCCTCTCTTTTCCTCAGTCTAGTGCCAAGAATTCCATTCCTGGCTTCCTGGAAGGAGGAATATAGAGAATATTTTCTCTGAGTCACCAAGGACCCCAAGTTCATTGTGAAATTGACTTTGCCAGAGATCAAGGGAACATATTATCTGGGCAGGAATTGTTAAGAATTACCCAGGCAGACAATTGTCCCCCTATGCTCCCATCCAGTACTTAAAGTATCAGCCTCATTACAAGGAAATGAAACTGCCTGGGAGGTTGAGTTTGGATTGGAAGCATATGGAGGGATTAGGGAAGGATTGAGTGACATCTTCAAACAGGGACATGCTGGAGTTAGCTCATACCAGCTCAAGAAAATCAACTGTTAAGTTTTCAGCCTGAACATTTTTGCCTTAGAATTTGGCAAATGCTACAAATTAGAGTTTGATTTATCGTTTTGTTGATTGTCTAGATTTACAAGAGTGATGGAGAAAATGCAGATTAATGCAGTAATCTGCATTATAAATAATGCAAATTAAATGTCAAGACACACACATCTATCTATCTATCTATCTATCTATGTATATATATGTCTTGACATTTAATTTTTATTTTAAAATAGAATATGTTTATATCTATCTATCCACACTATTATTTTTCTCCTGGAGAGCTGGTGGTTAAACATTGACCAGCACACTTTAACTTTTGATGGTCCTTTGGTGTGTCAGGATTTCCATAGAAGGAGAGGATTTATGGAACTGATGATATATACTAGCAGGATTGGTCCCATTTTATCAGGAAGCAGGCAGGAACTCACTGAGTCCACTCTGGACCACCAATCAAAAGTTTGGAAAACCCTAGATTTGGCAATTAGCTTTTTTTAGGGTAATTACTTAACCTCCATGCTTCATGTTTTCATCTGTTGAATGGACATAATACCACCAACCTTAATTATCATACAAGATGAAATAAATATAATACCAACTTTAATTATCACACAGGGTGAACAGCCAAAGTAGCAATGCTTTGAAAATTTAAAACAATGATATTCTGATATTAGGGGGAATTATTATTTTATTGCTTTATAAACACAATACAGAGAACCACTAAGGCATGGAGATAAAATGTTGGACTTGGAGGCAAGGAGACTTAGGTTCAAAATCTTCCTCTTTGGACTATAGGAAAATTATTTAATGTTTCTGAATTTTAGGTAACTCTTTAAGACTATGAGTTTATTTGTTCAGTTGTTTCTTCATGATTCCATTTGTTGTTGTTATTGTTGTTGTTGTTTTTGCAAAGATACTAGAGTGGTTTGCCATTTCCTTTTCTAATCCATTTTACAGATGGGGAAACTGAGGCAAACAGGTTTAAGTGTAGTAGATGCCTTTTCAGGATTTACTTTTGCAATATCAGTAGCAAAAGAGACAACCTGAGTGGTTACTGAATTCCTTATACAAGCTTTTACAATTATGGGTGTCTCTCAAGTAATAAAAACAGGCAATGGATCTACATATACTTCTAAACATTTTGCACACTTTTGTGCACAGTATAAGATTATACACACAGGCAACAGAGAGAAGAGAGACATTAAGACACTTCTCCAAAAACAAAAGAAAGAGCCACAGGTAACCCTAGAGAACTTCTAAATCTAGCTTTTTATACCATTAACTTCTTGATTTTTAACAAAAATGCACTGACTCTGGCAGACAGGCTTTATAACCCACCAGAAAGGCAGTGTCCAGTGCGAGCAGCTTCATTATCTTTGGATAATCTCAAAGTGATATGGAGAGACCCAGAAAGTGGTGAATGGAAGGGACCAGATAGGTTAATTACTTGGGGAAGAAGGTTTGCTTGTATCTTTACAGATGAAGAAGGAATCAGATAGGTGCCAATGAGCAGTATTCACCTTGTCCATCGAAGAGAGATGGAGCAGACCCTTGAAATGAAGGAAAAGATCCAAGAAACATTGGGTGGTTCCATCGCTGACTGTGCCCACCACTGAAAGAGCCTGGCAGTTAGGGCAATTGACTCATGAACATCAAAAAATTGTTGATAAGACTGTTGCAGGACTTTAAAACCAGCAGGAATCATTGTATTCCCTGAGACATGATGAGACTGTTATAGGACTTCAAAATCTGCAGGAATCATTGCATTCCCTGACAATTTTTAATACACCTTTTATTCCTGATACTCCTTTTGGTTTTATTCTGTAAATAACAATGGAAAGTTTGCCTCCATGACATTTCACAAGATTCAATACCTGCTATAGTGCTGTTTACAGTCCCTAGCATGAGGAAACTTATTGGTCATACTTGGGGGGGGGAGTGATAATTGCATTTAAAACAACAACAACAACAAAAAAAGGGAAATTGTTAAGGACCATGCCTACGTGCACTATAAGGGGCAGGTCAATTCTCCAAGAGCCTCCATAGCTGTGAACATCTGAAGGAGTTGCAAACCAGCCTTTACTGACACAAGTGTTGCTTGTGGACTGGAAAATAAATTGGAGGCAGAGGGAAGAGGAAAGAGGTCAGACAACACAACAGCCTCTCAGTGGAGAGATCAGAGAACAGCAACTGCCTCTTAGTTTCCTTGAATCACCATCATCCTCTTACATGAAGAGAAGAAAAGTCTACCAGAGGCAAAGCAACGTTCCCAACAGTTATGTGACTTGCTCAGACTAATACAGCTGGTAAGAGTCTGAGATTGAATTTGAAGTCATTGAAAATGAGTCTTCCTGGTTCCAAGCTCAATGTGCATCCACTGAGCCCTAATGGTCTACATAGTTGGAAGGAATTCCCATATTTCATTGTAAGATCCTTCAGGCATGGATAATAACACTAATAATAATTTATTATTATAATAATTGACATGTTAATATAACAAATAAGAATTAGTATTATTATTGTTATCATAGCTAACATTTGTATAATGCTTACTATGTGCCAGATACTAACTAAATGTTTTACAATTATTATCTCACTTGGTCCTCACAAGAACTTTGGGAGATTGGTGCTATTATTATTCTCATTTTGCAGATTAGGCAGATTGAGGGTAAATGACTTGCCCAGATCACTCAGCTACTAAATATTTTAGGTTTCAAACTCATGTTTTTCCTGACTCTAATACCTGTCTCAATCTACAGTTTTAGAAGGTTAAAATCGGTGATAATACTTTTAAAGTATCCAAACAAAAAAGCTAGATAATATTAATGAACCACAGGGTTTTCTAACTAAAGGCACTTATGGAAAGAGGAATACTGCCTTCTCAAAAAGGAGGGGTAGAGCATTGGAAATATATGTTTGGTTTAAAATCTCTCAGAAACACCTCTGGAACAAAATGGGCACCATACTACCCAATGCTGGAAAAGGCTGGCAAAAGTTGCCATGATTGGGTTTATTGAATATGACCGATATTGCTTTATTTCTGGATGGACCTGATGAATGGCCCAGACTGAAGAGTAGAACCAAAAAAAACCTCAGTGGGTGACATCTACATAGACTCAACCAACAATATATCAACAAAGAAGAGTTAAATAAATTACTGCAAGATAGATTCATCCACAGAAATGATGGGATTTATGATAGCCAAGAAGAATGAGCTCTGTGTCCGATGGCACAGAAGGCTCCTCGTCAAGCATCACAGAACTATTGCTTAAGGCAGAAGAAATGGTAAAAACTGAGCAACAAATTGCTGGAAGTTGGCCAATTTTGTTACCTATGAATACTTAGAAAGGCACACTCAAGTGGTCAGAAACCCACTGTCATTTAAAACTATCACCATGGTTCAAAAACTTGGAAGGCAAAAGGAAACCAGATGGCATAGTAAATAGATCACTGGATCTAGATTCAGGAAGACTAGTTTCTCTGGCATTAGAGATTTCCTAGCTGTGTGATCCTGGGCAAGTCACTTTACCCTGTTTGCCTCAATTTCCCTTATCTGTAAAATGAGCTGGAGAGGAAATGGCAAAACCCTCTAATGTCTTTGCTAAGAAAACCCCAAATGGGATCACAAAGAGTCAGAGAAGACTGAAAGTAACAGTAGGTTCAAAACTTCATCACTATCATTCCAATATCCCATACTACAACTACAAACTTCAACGAATCTTGAATATTCAACAAATTAAACATTCTGGAACAAAATCATTGCCAATAGTTATATAGACTGACATTGACTCATACGAATTTGCCAACTTAAAAAACATTATTTTGGAGAGGCAATTGGGATTAAATAAATGATTTGCCAAGGATCATATAGCTAGCAAATATTAAGAGTTTGAAGTTGGATTTGAACTCAGGTCCTCCTAACTCCAGGACCCCAACAATGTTTTTAAATAGGTGCTACTATACTAAATATTCATGAACTCTAATCTACTGTAGATACAACTTGTGACTATAAAGATCATTTATACAAGACTCTTCCCCTTCATGGAAATTGGGAAAGTCTTCTGCAAATCGCCTCCAGAGATACAGGTTACATAGAAAGTAGTGTGTTGTGAGGGCATCTTCTTTATTGATTCAGTTTGTTAACGTCCTCCTGAAAATGTTTCATCATTATCAGGGTAGTTGACAGTTGAATAGGATCATACATGTACCTGCAAAAGACCTTAAAGTTCAGCTAATACAATCCCTCATTTTATAGATGGGGAACCTTAGGTTCAAAGATCTTATATCTTCTGATCTGATCTATAGCAGAGTTCCAGTTTGATTTTAATTCAAATCCTCTGAGTGTAGATTCAATGTTCTACCCATTGAATCACAGTATCTTCACATAAGGAAAATTCATTCTGATGGTTATTTCCTGCCAAAAGAACATTTTTGATTCATATAGTCTTAATGCATGTCTTTTCATAAATTAAGTGTAGCTTCATTATTAGGAAATATGATTGTAAATTTAGAACTCAAAGGAACTCTTATAGATCAGCTAGTTTTGTTCACTTTATTTTACAAATGAGGAACTGATCCCCAGAGAAGTAAAGGACTTGCCTGAGGCCATACAGGGACTTCATGGCACATCTGGGATTTGTGATTCAAGCCCAGGCCATTTCTTAATGCGTCATGCTTCCTCTTTTAAAATCATGATTTAGGGCAGCAGTTTTCAAACTTTTTGGCCTTTGGCCATCTTTACACTCTTAAAAATTGATAACCCCACCAAAGAATTCTTATATAACATATCTGTTGATATTTACTATTATTAAAAGCTAAAATATCATAGTAATATTATGAAAACAGATCTGACCTTGAAAACCTCTTGGATCCTTGGACCACGTTTTCGACTGAATAAATGATGATATAAATATGAAGGAATATTATTGTCCTATTAAAAAATGAAGAGATGCTGAGCTACCAGATTCTTCCCTGGTACTTCCCCTTCTCCCCTGAGAGAAGGTTATATTTCCTCTATAAAAGATTTGCTCATGATGAAGATTGTTTGCTAAGTCCTTTTCAGGACTAAGCCTGATATGAGGTACTATCTCTCACCTCACATAGTGTCTTCCCTTTAATGGAATCTGTCTCCTTACTAAAGCTAATGGTGATTAGTCTATTAAACTCTTCTATGGATTTAATCTATCAGTCAATGGTGCATACTTAGGCCCCATGGCATATTCCTTTAATGGATTCTTCCAGACTCCTTTCCTTGGTAACCTTATTATTCTCTCAAATTCAATTTTTCCATATGTACCACTCCTGGTGCCTATTTTACCCTTCATTATCTCTTTTCCTAAATCTACCTTTTGGCAAAAAAAAAAAAAAAAAAAAAAAAAAAAAAAAAAGGAAATGAAAAGATAGTTTCAGAGAAACTTGGGAAAACTTGTATGAACTGATACAGCATGAAGTGAGAAGCCTAGCAGAACAATTTATACTAAAATGTCACTTATGTGAAAATGAGCAATTCTGAAAGCAGTAAGAATGCAGAACACTCCACTGCTCAACTGTGATTCCAGAGGACGGATGAAGGAAAACATATTCATCTCATTACAGAAAAATAATGAACTCAAGAATAAGATGCACATTTTTGAGGAGTCCAATATATATGAATTTATTTTTCTTGGATGTATATATATTTACTATGAAGATTCTGTGTTGTTTTCTCCCAGAAACTGAGGGGAAAAAATGAAAGGGAGGAAAAGAAAGTTACAATTAAAAACAAAAATGAATTTTTTTTTAAAAAGGAAAGAAAAAAACTAAACAATGATTTGCAGAAACTATGGTTAGACTTTGGAAATATGTTATATGTATTTGGATATGTAGATATACAATACATGTATATTATATTTAATATTGCATATATGTATAATTTCTACTCAGAATGTTTCTTTCCTTTCTATTCCCTTTCTCTCCTGGCTCTTTAGAGTGCTCTTTCTTTCCCAGAAATGATTTATTTAATTTTTAAAACCTAATTATTTTTTTAGAAGATAAAGATATGACTTACAGAGATATTGAGGTTAGATTATATCTTACCTCAGTTATATATGTGTATGCATATGTATGTATGTTTATATATGTGTGTGCATATATGTTATGTGTACATGTACATATACATGTGCAGGTATAGGCATAGGTGTATGTATATACCTATTTATATACATACACACCTAAACACACACATACACATACACATACTTTTGGGCTGATACCTGTGATTTCTTCAATTAGGAAGCTCCCACTGAGGAATTTTCTTTACCAGTCAAGATTATTGACTTTTTTTGAATTTATAATCTTAGAGAGAGTTCCTATGCCTGGGGCATGGAAGGATCAAAAGTCAGAAAGCCAGAATGAGTGAGTCAAAGGTTGGCTCAGATCTATGTCTTCTCAACTCCGTCATCCAGCTCTCCACTTGGAACTCATTTTGCAACTTATTTGCAATCTTATCCTTTCTCTCATCTCTCTGTACTGCTTTGTACAATAAAAATTCACTTGTACTTGGTGGATTGAAGTTTATAAAGAACTCTCTTTTTTAACTTATATTTTATTTCTTCCAAATACAGGTAAAATATTTTTTCTCAATTTTGAGTTCCAAATTTTCTTTTTCCCTTCCCTTCCTCCTTCTTGAGGAGGCAATCAATTTTATAGACTATGCATATATAGTCAGATGAAACATATTTCCATATTCTCTATGTTGCAAAAGAAAACAGATTAAAACCCCCCAAAAAACAACCTAAAAAAAAGAAAGAAGTTTTAAAAAATGTTTTGCTCTGCATTCAGACTCCTTCAATTTTTTTTTTCTGGAGATGGAGAGAATTTTTCATCCTTAGTTCTTTGGAATTGTCTTGGATCACCATACTGCTGAAAATAGCTAACTCATTCACAGTTGATCATCATTACAATAGTATTGTTACTGTGTACTATGTTCTCTTAGGCCTGGTCACTTCACTTTGCATCAGTTCATTTAAATCTTTCCAGGTTTTACATTTCTTATAACAAAATAGTATCCTATCACAATCAAATACCACAATTTGCTGAGCCATTACTTAATTGACGGGCACCCCTTTAATTTCTAATTCTTTGCCGCCACAAAGAAAATGGATAAAGATATTTTTGTACAAATACATTTTTTTCTTTTTTCTTTGATCTCTTTGGGATATAGACCTAATAGTGGTATTGATGGGTCACAGATTTCTAACCATCCTGTGAAGTAGGTAGGGGAAATATTGCTATTCGAATTTTCCCAATGAAGAAACTGAAAAAAATGATATGGTTAGATGCTTTACTTGGAAACAAAGGCAGCAGGTTAAGTACAAGCCAGGTTTTGAACGTCTAGATCTCATTCCACTCTATTCTGCTCTCCCTGCTCATCTCTACCTCCTGGCTTCCCAGAATTCTCTTGAGTTCCAACTAAAATTCTTCCTTCTATAGAAAGCTTTCACCAATCTATGATACTTTCCCTCTGCTTATTACCATTTATTTAGTTAGTTTATTTGTACTACTTTGCATATTGTGTCCTCCATTAGATTGAGAGCTCTTTGAGGGCAGGATCTGTCTTTTGCCTTTCTTTGTATCCCCAATGCTTAGCATAATACCTTCATACAAGCACTTGATACATGTTTACTGACTGACTGTACTATATTGACAACTGTATCTGTCAAAAGTCACATTTTGAGAACTGAACTGACTGGTTGTCTAAGGCTTCATGAGATATTCTAGACATAGAAAGCATTGACTTGAAAATCCTAGGAAGACTTGCATTCACTTTTTAAAATAATCTATAGAGGTACTTCTGAGGACTTCTTGTTCATGTTCTGAGGAACATGAGGTTTCTAAAATTTATAAAATAGTCATAAACTATGTATACTGTAAATCTATCACAAAATGTTACATATTTTATAACTTTGAGCTTTAACATATCTTAAATGAATAATAATGGTAATAATAAATTATCAATATTTATGTAGCACTTACTATGTGCCAGGACCTGTGATAAGGACTCTATAATTATTATCTTACTTTATCCTCACAAAAACTCTGGGAGGTAAGTGTTATTATTACCCTCATTTTACAGATGAGGAAAGGGAGATAGACAAAAGATTAAGTGACAGAATAACATGGTAAGTCCCTGAGGGTGGATTTGTACTCATGTTTTCTTGACTTCAGGACTAGTGCTTTACCCACTGTGCCACCTAACTGCTCTATAACTTTAAAAAAAGTCAAATGTCTCTTGGATAGGCTCTGAGCTCTTCCCCCTTCCTTTGCTCAAGCTGTTTCCCTTGCTTAGGATGTTCTCTTCTCTCTTGGCCTATTGAATGTCTATCCATTTTTTAAAGTCTTATTCAAAGACTAACTCTTCTGAATTCTGATTTCCTCTACTGTTAATGACCTTTTTCCTTAGTGAATAATCAAACATTTATGAAGTATGTGCCAGGCACTGTTTCTAACTTTGAGGAGACAAACACAAATGGAAAAAAAATCTTTCTAACACTGGGAAGACAAACACAAGTGAAAAACAATCCCTGGTCTCAATGAACTTCCAATCTAATAGAAGAGACAACAAATAAATATGTACAAACAAGGTGGATACAGGATGAGGAGGAAATAATTAATACAGAGAAAAAGAATGAAGAGAGATTGAGAAAGGCTTCTCATAGAAGATGGAGTTTTAATTGGGACTTAAAGAAAGCCAGGAAGCCAGTAGGCAGAGAAAAGGAGGGAAACTATTTGAGGTATGGGGGACAGGCAGAGAAAATGCCCAGAATAATAGTTATGGATGAAGAAATTGAGGAATAACAGCAAAGGAGAACAGAAAGGGATTCCAATGAGAAGGAACCTGTGGCTGGGATTGCTTTGTGGTCATTAATATTGTCTCTGTTTCAATGGATTCATTTTTGTCTCAGGAGAGATATGGGATCTTGATCAAGGGTACGGGACTGCTTGTGGGCTTTCCCAATCCTTTCCTCCATGTTAAGATGTTCTCAGAGATACCTTTATAGATTATTTAGTAAAATGAAGGAAAAACTATCTAGGATTTTGGAGTAGTGCTTTCTATGGATAGCTTCTTTAGGTCAGGGAGATTGTAGAGGGACTACTTTTATTGGGTGAAAAGTTAATCTCTTGCTTAACACCCAGCTAATACCTTGAATTGCACATCAGAAACTCACTTCTTTCATGAACTGGTAGATAACAAATTCACAAACTCAGACATCAGAATATTTTAGAAAATTCATCCAATAATACTATTGGATCCAGATGGCTATCACAAGTAGAACTGTGTCAATATATTAATTTGTAAAAAACTATACTTTAATATTTAAAAGATAATATTTTTAATAGATGTTACCAAATATTTATAATCTCCACAATATGTGGAACAAAAGTTTTAAAATTATTGAAACTGAACAGAATCAGAATGACCTATATAGGAATTTTGTAGTATTGTCTGCTACTGGATTTATACTGAGGATGCTCTCAGCAAACCTGCAGAAGATGACCCTAAACCCTAATATTTTTGCTCAACTATATATAAGCTGCTATTTTATTAGCTGTACCAGAGTTTATAGAATATTTAAAGGAATAATAGCAGGAGAGCTACTTGTCTGGGGACAGTTTATTTCTGAAGCCTATAAAAATAAAGCAGGGAAAGAACAGAGGAATAAGTACTTATTAAATGCCCATTATGTACCAAACACTGTGCTAAACTTCTTTTTATAAATATTATCTCATATGATTCTCTCAACAATCCTGTAAAAGGGTCTTATTATTATGCCCATGTTACAGATGAGGAAGCTCAGGGAAAGGTTAAGTAACTCATCCAGGATCAACAACTAGTAAGTATTAGAGGTGGGATTTGAATGCAGGTCTTCCTGATTCCAAGCCTAATGCTCTGAGACCTGTAGGACCAAGTACCTCTAAAAATAAAAGGCTAATTTCATTAAAAGGAGATCAGTATATCTTTTTTATGCCAGGCAAAGCACATTACATTTGTTTTTTCATGATCCTCATAGCAATTATATAAAGTAGTCATTATTATTATCTCCACTTTATAACTGAGGAAACCGAGGCTCTCAAAAATTGCATCTGATAGATAAATGATCACACAGCCATGACCATGTGGACAGGTAGATCAAACCCATATTCTTCTGATTCCACATTGAATCCCTCTCTCTACTCCATGACTTTGTGCCTAGAGCAGTTCTAAGCACATGCTGAATTGAACATTCGTCACTGAAATGTTTGCAAACATGCTAAAAGCCTTCCATTTTAGGGTTAACCACTTTGGCCATGGCTAAGCTGGTCACACCTTTGGCAGCATGCCCAATTGTCAACACAACTTTGCTTGGTACTTGGAACTTCCCAGGCCTGCAACTGCTCCCAGCTGCAGCCACAAAATTATCTTTAATTTGTTTTATAGTGGGCTCCCATTTTAATTTTCCCTCAAGGCATTTTCATGTATATTTTGTGTGTCATCTGAATAGTCTGTCTACTTGATCATCCTTCTTATACTCATGGATATATGATGTTCAAATCTGGAATGGATCTGAAGACAAAAGTCCATTTCTGAAGCCTCACAGCTATTTTTGACTCCACCTGAGGCCTGTGCAGAGACTCCTGGGCTCTCAGCACGTCAAAGCCACAAACTCCAAGCCAGGCCCAAATCGGCTCTTGAAATTGTTAAGCCAAAATTAGCCCTGGGCACAAGAAGGCAGGATATGGGCCAGGACTACATGGTGTGGTATTGCCTATAATAATTCCAGTGCTCCTGTTTTCTCTTGTTTTCTCCTGTCTTGTCTCCTCTTCTCTCTTCTTCCCTCCCCTTCTCTCCTCTTCTCTCTTCTTCCCTCCTCTTCTCTCCTTTCCTCTCTCCTTCCTTCCTTCCTTCCTTCCTTCCTTCCTTCCTTCCTTCCTTCCTTCCTTCCTTCCTTCCTTCCTTCCTTCCTTCCTTCCTTCCTTCCTTCCTTCCTTCCTTCCTTCCTTCCTTCCTTCCTTCCTCTCCCCTTCCCCCTTTCTCTCATACACATAGCACTTTATACTTACAAGGCAGTTAGGTGGCTTAGCTCATCCAGTGTGAGGAAGAACTGAATTCGAATCTTTAGACTTGTTAATTTGTTAGTATTCCTCAGTCTGTCTTATTTTCAACTATCCAATGGGAACATTAGTAGCACCTACCTCCTGATTGAAGGCTCCCATGAGATAATAACTCAAAAGCTCTTAGCACACTATCTGACACATTAGCAAGTATCTTAGTAATGCTTGTTTCCTTCCTCCCTTCTAAAGCACTTTAGATGCATTATCTAATTTGGTTTGTATAACAGCCCATTTGGGAGGGGAGTACAAGTAATATTATCTTCACTTTATTAGTCGGGAAACTGAGACAAAATATTAAGTAACTTGCCCAGGCTGCAAAGCTATTAAGTAGCAGGTCTACAGCTCCATCTCAGGTCTGATTCCAAGGCTAGTGAGTTCATTTCTCTAGTTAACATTTACATTATAGTTACAGCTTTACAAAGCACTTTGTATATTATCTTATTTGATTCTCACAGTCCTGAGAAATAGGGGCTACTATTAGCCTCATTTTACAGATAAAGAAACTAAGGCTCCAAATGTGCACAGGATCACACAGCTACTGAATGTCTGCGGCAGAATTCCAATTCAAGTCTTCCTCACTCCAAATCTAGCTCTCACTCCACTATGCCCCATTTTCTCAAGTCACCACCTTTTGTTGGGGGGCCTTTAGCCAAAGAGAAATAGTAACCTTTCCAAATTCCAGTCGAGCTAGGAAGTGGAATTAAAGTGACATCTTTCCCTAGGAAGGCTGGGGACCAGCCACTGATAAGCTATATGTCTCAATGTCATCAGAAATATGTATACATTAGGTAATCATATAAGTAGATGTCTCTGTCACTTCTGGTTCAAGATATTGCTGAAGGGAGAGATATTTTCCACTGTGAAAGTGGCCAAGCATTGCAAGATGGTCATAAAAAACCCTATGGCTTTCCAGGATGCACTGAGGCTTGGTGACCATCCAGGTTACTTTCTCTTCCCTTTGAAGGGCAGACTATAGCACTTCAAGGTTCTAAGCTAGAAATCACAAGATTAAAGTTGAATTAGAGTGAAAGCTGGAAAGATCCTTAGAAGCCTCCATTTTATACATGGCAAATCTGAGGCCCAAAGAGATTTAAATGATTCACCCAACATCAAGTATGTAAATATCAGAGGTAGTCTTGGGGTACAGGGCCCTTTTCCTTGATTCAATTATTTAACTGATCTGGAGTATACAATTGGATTCTTAAAACACCATTGTTCAACACAGCTCATTTCTGCCCCAGACTTACTGTGCTGAACCTCTGCCAAAGTTTTGCAGCAAAATTGAGGAAGAAAAAAATGCATGAAATAAAATACGGAGGGGGAAGGGTTTGTTAGGTCCCGTGACCCTTTCCACCACATTTTGCTTACTCCCTATTGGACTGAATTGTTGGGCTTGGTGTTTGTTTCTTTTTCTTTTCTTTTCTTTTTTTTTTTTAATTAATCTCTGGGATTATTTACAGAGTACTATCAAGGACTGGCATCAGGAGTCTCTGGGCTCACTGTCTGCCATAACTCAGTCAGCTGCTAAATCCTCTACCCTTCTAGAATGTGGCTTGATACCCTGGACTTAAAACTGGAAAATCTGGGTTCAAGTTGAGGCTCTCTTTGAAACTAGTAATATTAATATAGCTTTGGGCAAGATGTCTCTGAGCTTCACCTCCAAAACTGAAAGAGGCCAAGGTACTACCTGCCCTCCATGACAGCTATTTAGAAGAGAAAATGAGATGAAAAAGGCAGAAGGCTTTTATAACTATAAGGTGTTCTTTAATGTGGTATCTGCTCTGTTTAGTCAATTTTTTTTCTGTTGTATCAAACTCGTGTGACCCCCACTTGGGTTTTTCTTGACAAAGATTCAGGAATGATTTGCTATTTCCTTTTCCAGATGAGGGAACTGAGGCAAAGAGAGTTAAATGACTTACTCAGGGTCACTCAGATTGAGGTCAGATTTAAACTCACCTCCTGACTCCAGAGCTGGTGCTCTATCCAATTTGCCACCTAGCAGATTCATAAACGTGATATCCTATTTATTTAACTCACAGAGGTAAAACTTGTTCAAAACACTGAGCTAGGCACAGGGAGGCAGATTTTATATAAAGTGAGATCCCCATACTTATAAAGTTTACAATCTGGTGTGGAAACAAGATACGAAGACAAATACATTTGTGTATACCTACATGCATACACACATGACTATATATATATATGGATATACATATATCTCTATATATAGATAGATATTTATATATGCACAGAGACACACAAACTATTACAGACATACATAGGAGACTTGCAAAATAAAGGGAATTCTTAGGAGGGAGATTATTGTCGATCCATTGAAAAATAGTCTTTCCAGATAAGACAGCATTTGAACAGGTCTTTAAAAGGAGAGCCAGCCTTAGGACTAAAAAGGAAAAAAAAAATTGCTATGTCATTTTGGGAAAGCCATCCAAATGAATTTCTCAGTGCCCTAGGAAAATCTATAATAATAATAATAATAATAACAATAGTTGTCATTTTCAGAGAATAATTCATTCTTGCAACTATCCTGAGAGATAGGGGCTATGATTATTCTCATTTTACAGATCAGGAAACCAAGGCACAAAGATTAAGTGGCTTGCCTAGGATCTCACAGCTAGTAAGTATCGGAAAGAAGATTTGAACTCAGGTCTTTCAACTCCAATCCAAGCTTTATGAGCCCCACCTAGCCACCTCACAAGTCTCAGAGGAAGGACTGACTCACACTGGTAGTTTTCTCATCTGGCAGTTCTCAGCCACAGGCCCCTTTTAAAGTGGAATAAGAATATAGTCATGGGTAGACCTGATGGAGAAGAGCTTTATCACTAATTTACTGAGCCTATTGAGTGTTATTTCTCCCATGGTTCTAATCTGCATGAGGAAAGAACAAAAGGCAAAGGAGATTGAGGAAGAGGAGCTTCATTTTTGCTTTTCCTTAGACTCAGATGCCCAAGTAGCCCAAATGCCCTATTTACTTGACAAGCTATTGTCATGAGGACCTGAGACTAAGACTTGGTTTAAGCTAAAAGTAGGAGGGGCCTTTCTGAAATTTTCTAACTGTGCTGGCAGTAATTGATAGGAAGTTCATTTCCAACCCATTAAGTACAGTCACCATGTTCAGCTGAAGATTCCCCTCCTCCTCTGGTGCAGATCTCAGCAGATTGGGACATTTTAGCCAGGGTTTGTTTCTATTTTAGCTGACAGGAAACCAGGGGTGGTATGAAAATAGAGAATTGCTCATGAGCTCTTGCACTCATGATCTAACACCTGGCTATTTCTCAGTGTCCTTTCCTGGCTTAAAAACAAGACAACAAAGGTAAAAATCAAGAAATGCAGAAGAGTCTGTCCAGTGTGCCTGCTGCTGTTGAATGACATGGTGGCAGTTCTGAAAGAGTGATTATGAATCTAATGAAATACAAGTCCCATCTGGAGAATCTTTATGGATCCAAAGCGTTATAGAGTGACATGATGAAGAGATCTTTAAGGCCATCTGATCCAACCCCCTTAGTTTATAGATAAGGAAACTGAGATATTAAGTGATTTGCTCAGAATCACATGGCTCAATCGGAACACAAAACATTGATACTGATTCAAGACAGCAATTCTTGCTTCATATGATCTGCTATTTTAGTGGTGTGAGTATTCTTCGAATCAGATCACAGCCTCTCAAAGCCTCCCCAGACAGTCTAATAAACCTACCCAGTGAAATTCCAGATGATCAGGACAATATTTTTAGAAAATATATACATTTAGTTGTAGATTGCTAGAATCACTGCATCATAGAATTTCAGGGCTGAAGAGGACCTAAGATATGATCTAGTCCATGGGTTCTAACTTTTCTCTGTCATAATCTCTCTGGCACTTTGATTCTCTGAATATTGTTTTTAAATATACAAAATAAAATGCAAAGGATTACAAAGGAAATCAATTCTATTAAAATAATTATCCATCTATATTGTCTATTACATATACATGTATTAACACAGGTTCATAAGCCTAGGTTAAGTACCTTGGATGAGTCCACTTCTCTCATTTTATAGATGGGGAAACTGAGGCCCTGAGAAAGAAAAATGATTTCTCTAAAGTTGAGGAAAACCTAAAAATTCAGGTCTTCTGATTCTCATTCCAGTATTATTTCCCTGATACTATTTTTTGCTGTTTCTCAAGGAATGAAAACAGAAAGAACATTTTTAGATTTTTAAACAAAATAATTTGTTCTACTTCTTCAGCATTTCTTGAAATCTGTCTTCTTCTCTCTAATCAAGCCACAATAACTATTGTGTGGTCCTAATAATCTTTCACTTAGACTATTGCCTCTTGATTAGTCTTCCTGTAATCAGTCTTTCTCCTCTCTATTTCAGTTCTCCACACAGTTGTCAAAGTGATGTTCCTAAAATACAGATCTGTCTGTGTCACCATTGTGCTCCAAAAACTTCACCAGTTTCCTATTCCCATCTGCTGGAAACTTTTCTGTCAAAAAGAGAATAGCTAATAACTTTTTGACCCATCTCAAAACAATTTTTCTTTCAGAAGGTAAAGAAAACAAAAAGAGGAAAATTTAATACCACATTTTAATGTGATAAGTAATAGGGAATCACCAGTTTCTGGGAATGTAAATGATGATTATCATGGGTAAAGGCAGAGAAGGAGGGAGCCATAGAAATGACCACTCCTTTTTAGGTTTATGAAATATAAAGAGAGGGAAGCTTAGTTGTAGATTAGCTAATAATGCTCAGACTCAGACCTGGTTGGATGATTGGATCCAAAGTTACTGTTATAGGTTCAATGTTGACCAAACAGGAAGTCTATAGTGGAACATGCTAGAGGTCTGTATTTGGCCCTGTGACATTGTACATTTTTATTAATTACTTGCTTTATCCCTGATCTTATTGGGAAGGTTTCTAGTTTATCTCTATTATATAGAATGCTTGATAATAGTTTTAGATAATTACTGCTTATCATTTTAAGGAATACTCCTTTTATTCCTATGTTCTCTAGCATTTCTAATAGGAATGGATGTGGACACAATTTTAAATTTAATCTTAATTTTAAGATTTTCTTCCAAGTTTAGTTAATTAACAAAATAATAAAGTAAACCTTAATTTATAGAGTTTGCTGATTTCCAAATTCTAAGTGCTCACACTTAAAATTTAATAATTGGCTTTCTAGAGATGGTTAGAGCTACTTCTGAAACAGCTCTGGTTCATTCTCACTAAGTGTTTTTAAGTAAAGGCTATAGAACCATTTCTTAGATATATTAGAGTTAGGGTATAGGTTGGATGGAGTGGCTGCTGAAATGCCTTGTAACTTTAAATAAATATCATGGTTCTACGATAAAATTCTAAGATAAAATAAAACTCTTGTTTGATATTTTAAAGATTTCAGAATCTGGTTCCAGCTTAACTTTTTCCTTTGAATATTCTATACTTCAGTCAATATGACCTACTATGCACAGCCTTAGACTCTCACTCATGCCTTTAATGATCTCCTTCCTTGAGACTGTCATCTCCTTAATGAGAGAAGATACTTGAGAATCATCCTCCATGCCCCAATTGTTACCCCTAAATCACTTTGCATTTATTCTATATATACCCTGTATTTATTTTCCTATGAACATATGCCCCTGGAGTGGAATGGAAGTTCCTTGAAGATAAGATCTGTCTTATTTCCTTACTTTTATTATCTAAAAAATAAATATATATATATATATATATATATATATATATATATATATAATATACATATATTTGCTCAGGATCTCATGGCCTGAAATAATAAGGTAGAGTTTGCATCTAAAACTTCTGGCAGTTTGTAGAAGAGATGGCAGCTAGTACTTCTCCAGTAATCTATACAATATAGAAAATATGCAATGTAGAAAAGTACAAATAGAGATGGATAAACAATCTAGTTGCCTAATGAGTCTTACTTCCCTGGGATCCCCTTTTTGACAAAACATGAATTCTGGAATTCTAGTACAAAGATCACTGACTTCAACCCAGTAGAGATTGCAGAAACCATCAAGGTCAACATCCTCATTTTACAGATGGCAAATCAGAGGTTCAAATAAGTGGAGTGACTTGCTCAAAGAAACAATAAAAATAAATAGCATCACTCAAATTTGAACACATGTCTTCTAACCCTGAGTCTTATCTGATTCATCACTGCTAATCTAATACAGGTCCAATCTGAGAAAATGCTGATTGCAGCTGCTGATTTCCTGCTCCTATAGCTCATGACTTTACCTCCATGATTGTGGCAAGATGGTTCCAAAGGGTTCTAGGATCAATAGTGGAAAGTTCTAGAGAAGAATGTATTAACTCAAGATTGTGGAGAACTTCCTGACAATTGGAGCTGCTTAAAGGTAGAATGAACCGTATCATGAAATAATGATTTCTCTTTCCAATTGTTCAAAAACTAGACAATTACTTAATAGGAATTTTGTAAGGTAAGTCAATGTATGGGGCAGGAATTTGGGTAAGATCATCTCTAAGACCCTTTGCAACTCCGGTATTCAATGAGATTCTCTCCCAAAGATTAGTGTAGAACAGTCTTCTTTAATGACACCATCTACTTTCTGCTCCCTAAAAACACTCTCTTGCTTTCCTAACCCTTATGGAACACTATATAAAACACTACATAAAGAGCAGGTCATGTTCTACACAAAGGGGAGAAATCCATCTTGTCATATGACCCATTTTATGAGGCAGCGGGGTCTCCAAAAGGAGAACAAGACCAGCTTCCTTCCAGAGTGAAACAGCCAGCTGTGAACTGACCTTGGGTTTCCCCAGCTGCATACTTCTGGGAGTGTACCCTGAGAGTGTTCAGCATGGCTGAATAAGACCCCATCTCTTTCTCAAGTTCTCAAGCAGACAGGTGTAACTTATTAAAATCTTCAGTGCATATGATGTGTCTATCTAAGGGCAGCTGGCATTTTCGATCTTGTAAGGAAAAAAAAACTGAGAAAGTTAAATAATTTCACATATATAGAACATTCATGAAACTTCCTTGAGCGGAGTTAGCTATCACTTGGACATCTCTCAGTATTTGATTCCCTGTCATGGGAATTCAGAAAGTGTTTACAGGGACTGATGATTAAGGAGAGACCTTAACCTTTGCTGTCCCACAAGTGACAAAGTCCCATATGACTTTTCTAATTTGTCCTGAACTTTTTTTAAGAGACAAAAGTCTTCCTAGTTGATTATAGAACTTTGGTTCTGGTGCTTTAAGGCATTCCAGAGTGGTGTTTGAAGGACTTAGAGGCAACTTCTTTTAGCCTTTCCTTTCAGTAGGAAAGGATTTTCTTTCTTCTTAAAAAATAGCCTTTTATTTTCAAAATATACGCAAAGACACATTTCAACATTCACCCTTGCAAAACCGTATGTTACAAATTTTTCTTCCCCCCCTCCCACCCACTTTCCTAGACATCAAGGAATCCAATATATGTTAAATATGTATAATTCTTCTACAAATATGTCAACATTTATCATGCAGTGCAAAAATCAGATAAAAAAGGAAAAACAGAGAAAGAAAACAAAAAGTAAGAAACAACAACAAAAAAGTTAAGATACTATATTGCAATCCACATTCAGTCCCCATAGCCCTCTTTCTGGATGTGTAGATGGTTCTCTCTATCACAAGACCTGGAATTGGAATTGACCTGATTAACTTTATTATTGAAAAGAATCACATTCATCAGATCATCACAGAATCTTGTTCTCTTGGTTCTACTCACTTCACTCAGCATCACTTCATTTAAGTCTCTCCAGGTCTCTCTGAAATCAGCCTGCTGATTGTTTCTTATAGAACAATAATATTCCATAGCATTCCTATACCACAATTTATTCAGCCATTCTCCAACTGATGGACATCCGCTCAGTTTCCAATTCCTTTCCACTACACACTGTACATGTGGGTCCTTTCCCCTTTTTTATGATCTCTTTGGGAAACAAGTCCAGTAGAGACACTACTAGATCAAATGGTATGCACAGTTTGATAACCCTTTGGACATAGTTCCAAATTAGCAAGGAATTTTCCGTTAAAATTTTTACTCTTTGCTTACAGCTTATCAGAGTGAAGGTGATAAATCATCTTTGTTGGCACTCCCAGATAGTTTTTTGAGCATTGCCTACTGAATCTGACTCTTGCATTTTCTTCCTTACAAAAGTAGAAAGGGAAAAATCAAGGTACAGTGTGAAGATCTTTTTCCAGTAAGAAGGGAATTTAGTAATAATTTTACCAAGATATGTTGTCACCACCAAATGGATGGAAGGATTGAATGGAGTTGGAGAAGCAAATAAAAAAAAAACATTTATTTGTTCATGTTTTGGTTATGTGAAATATGGGGTGGCTTCACTAGCCAACTTAAGCATTACCAAAAGCTAGATTTCTCAATGTTTGGGCATGTAGCTCAATTCATAATACTGATTGCTTGACAAGTCAGTCACATGATTTTCCCTCTTAGAAAGGAAGGCTCAAACCTTTCTTAAATTCTCCATTTAAAGATTCTCTCTTACACTAGTTTGTATCCTTTTGCCAGAAAATCTAGGAGTCTTCTTTACCTTACTCTGTTGGTTTTACCTCTATATACAATTGGTCTTAATAATACTTCTAGCAACCTTCCAACAATTTTACAGCATGGCTTTTTTTCCCCATAAAGACAATCTTTTTTTTTTTTTTTTTTTAAAGAATTGTGATCTTTATTCTTGGCACATTTTAAAATGCATTCAGTAAAGGAACATTGTATCTTTTATACATATATGTACATATATAATTATTTCTTTGCAGAAATCTAAAGAGCAGAATACTTTAAAAAATTTAGCTAAAAGATAGTTATGGAGAGCTTTATTTATACAATCATGATCTACTTTAATCATGATCTCCTTTAATCATGATCATTTAAAATAGACTTTAAACCTAGGTATTTGTGATTCAAGAAAAGATGAAAGGAGAAAAAGTCATAGCAACAGATTTGAAGGATTCAGGAGGTATACTTTGTCCTTTCTAATCTCCTTCATTCCTAAGAGAGCATGCTCAAACTTAAAGTAATTGTTATAAAGAATTGCCCTTACAAAGTTTACTTTTGGATGCGGCATAACCAATGGATGCTGTTGTTTGCAGGGTATGGTGTCTCAAGGGCTAGGTTGACTCCAGTAAGTTGGTGCTGACTTCTTAGCAGACTTGGCTGATGCAACTATTATTAGATTCTGCTTCTGATTATCCTTGCTCAGGGTATGATGGATCCTCTGGCCTTTTAGAGAATCACAAGGTCATCATTAGTTTATTTCATCTCTGATACTTATTCATAGATGATCATGGAAGACAGAAAAAATATAGCCACTATGCCTTAACAGCCACATGGCAGCTCAGGTGGAGAGATAAGGCAGCAACAGCAACCCCTATTGATTCTTCTGATACATATGAAAGCCAGTTAAAAGAATGTTTCGATTACCTCAAATCTTTCATATGCACACTAAATTCTGACTTAGCAGTCAATTTCTTTCTTTTTTTTAAATAGCTTTTTATTTTTCAAATACATGCAAAGATATCTTTCTTCTTTTTTTAATGACTACCATCATATTTTTAAAATTTAAATGTGACTGCTGGCAATACCATATTAAAACGTATAGCAATATAAAGTTTTAAAGTCTTTACTTCCATATACTTCTAAATAGAAAAGAACAATTTTTGTTCATAACACATCAGAGACTGGAAATTGCATTCAGAGAGAATATTAGAGTAATAGATAACACTTTGTGAAAGCTTTTAATGTTAGTGGTATTAAGTCATGAATGCTGAACAAGTTTTGGAGACATGAAAGTTTAAGTACAAAATCTCTGATATTATTTATATGGGCAAGTCACTTAACTCATTAGAAAGACTTAATTTTTTTTGCTTCAGTTTTCTAATAGTGAACAGGAGAAGAAATGGCAAATCATTTCAGTACTGCAAAGATAGTTTTCAGCCTTCACCGTTACTAAACCTTGTATTTTAAATTTTTCTTCCTTTCTGCCCCTCCTCTAGATAACAAGCAATCCAATATAGATTAAACATGAGCAATTCTTCTAAGCATATTTCAACATTTATCATGCTGTACAAGAAGAATCAGATCAAAAAGTGCGGGGGGGAAGTGAGAAAGAAAATAACAAGCAAGCAAACAGTAACAACAAAAAAGGTGAAAATACTATGCTGTGGTCCACATTCAATCCCTATCATCTTATCTCTGGATGCAGATGGCTCTCTTCATCACAAGTCTATTGAAATTGGCCTGAATCACCTCATTATTGAAAAGAGGCAAATCCATTACAGTCGAGTCGATCATCACATAATCTTCTTGTTGCCATGTATAATATTCTCTTTGTTCTACTCACTTCATTCTACATCAGTTCATGTAAGTTTTTCCAAGTCTTTCTGAAATCATCCTGATAATTATTGCTTATAGAACAATAATATTCCATTATATTTATATACCATAACTTATTCAGCCATTCCCAAACTTATGAGCTCCATTCTATTTCCAGTTCCTTACCATTACAAAAATTTTTGCGCATGTGGGTCCCTTTCCCTCCTTTAAGATCTCTTTGGGATACAGACCCAGCAGAGACACCAGTGAATCAAAGGGTATATGCACAGTTTGTTGGCCCCTTGGGCATAGTTCTAAATTGCTCTCCAGAATAGTGGGATCAGTTCATAACTCTACCAATAATGTGTTAATGTCCCCATTTTCCCACACCCCTTAAGATTTATAACCATCTTTTCCTGTCATTTTAGCTAACCTGAGAGGTGTGAAGTGATACCTCAGAGTTGTCTTAATTTGCATTTCTCTAATAAATAATGATTTAGAGCATTTTTTTCATGTGACTATAAATGGTATTAACTATTTTATCTGGAAAGTGTTTATATCTTTTGATCATTTATCAATTGTAAAATGGCTTCTATATATTTTAGAAATGAGGTCTGTATCAGAATCCTTGAATGTAAAAAAAATTTCCCCCAGTTTTCTGCTTTCCTTCTAATCTTGGTTGCATTGGTTTTATTCATTCAAAACTTTTTAATTTAATATAATCGAAATTATTCGTTTTGCATTTCATAATGTTCTTTAGTTCTTCTTTGAACATAAATTCTTCATTTCTTCACATATCTGAGTGGTAGAAAACAATGAATAGTTCTCCTAATTTGCTTATAGTATCACCTTTTATGTCTGAATCATGTACCCATTTCGATTATGTTTGGTATAGGGTGTTAGGTGTGTCAATCAATGCCTAGTTTCTGCCATACTTTTTTCCAAATTTCCCAGCAATTTTTGTCAAATAATGAGGTCTTATCCCAGAAGCTGGAGTCTTCAGGTTTTTCAAACACTAGAGTACTATAGTCTATAGTGATATAGTTACAAGACTATAGTCTTGTGAAGTTAGCCTATTCCACTGATCCACTACTATATTTCTTGGCCAGTACCAAATGGTACTGTTAACTGAAGCTTTATAATATAGTTTTAGGTCTGATACAGCTAAGATACCTTTGTTTGCATTTTTTTCATTAATTCCCTTGAAATTCTTGATCTTTTGCTTTTTTCAGATGAATTTTGTTATTATTTTTCTAACCCTATAAAGTAATTTCTTGGTAGTTTGGTTGGCATGACATGAATAATTAGATTAATTTAGGTAGAATTGTCATTTTTATTATATTAGCTCAGCTTACCCATGAATACTTGATATTCTTCTGATTGTTTAGATCTAACGTTTTGTAATTGTGTTCATATGGTTCCTGACTTTGTCTTGGCAGGTAGACTTCCAAATATTTTATATTATCTACAGTTATTTTAAATGCAATTCTCATTCTATCTCTTCGGGATGGACTTTGTTGGTAACATATAGAAATACTGATGATTTGTATGGATTTATTTTTAGGTCCTAGCAGTCAATTTCTTAAACCCAAATCACTCTGGCTCTCCTTGATTGGCCAACAAAAGGTCTCAGGACAAGCCCACTCAGTCTTTCTTTTGGCCCTGAGTCAATGATAGCAGTAGCTGTTTTAGCCAGAAAACCTGCAAGTCTTCCCATTGAAGATTGATTCTTTTTTTTTTTTTTTTGACTAGGTAAAAAGGCTTTACTTTGTTTTATTTCTTTCTTACCTAGCCTTAATTGCTGAATGGGTAAGTTGCCTCAGTCAGACTGAGGCCTATTAAAGACTTTAGCCTAAAAAGGTCAGGTTATCCCATTGCATCCAGGATCATTTCCAGTCATTCTGATGTTTATCAGCCACTGGACCTAAATGGCTCTAGAAGAGAAAGTGAGGCAGGTGACCTTGCAGTCTTCCCTCCCTCAAATCCAATTTACTTGCATGCCATGTCATCACCTCCCTGATGTCATTTTCATCTCTGAGAATGAAGGTTAAACAACAACAGTAGTTATATAATAAACTAACAAGAAATAGGATACTTGCTCATGCCCTGAATCTGAGAGAGAAAGGCCTCTCCATCATGCATTTTGGGAGGCCAGCTCATTAAGCTTCCATGGAGGTTGATAACAGAAAAGATTTATTGCATATCCTCTGAGGCCTGCACTTTCCTTGATCAATTCTCCTGTTATATAGACATAAGAAATAATTTATCTTTAAAGAAAGGCTACAGAAAAAGTATACAGTAAGAAAAAAAGCACTCATTTGTTAGTATTTTGATTTAAGGTCTTTGAGTAGGTGAAAAATGGCAATGACTTAAATAGTTGAATCAGGCATCCGCAAAGGCTAGATTTCCAAGAGTGAGCATTTGGCTCAATCCTTAATGCTGATTGTGGAGCAAGTCACATGATTTTGCCTCTCAGAAGGGAAGAATGTAAACTCCACTTAAATTCTCTTTCACTGCTGGTTTGTTGTTTAATTCTTTTCAATTATGTCCAACTTTTCATGACTTTTCTTGGCAAAATACTGAAGTCTTTTGCCATTTCTTTGTGCAGCTCATTTTACAGATGGGGAAAACTGAGGCAAACAGGGTAAAGTAACTTGCCCATGTCACACAGCTAGTAAGTGTCTGAGGATAGCTTTGAACTCAGATAGGTGATTCTTTCAGGCCCTTGGCCTGGTGCTTTGTCCACTGTACCACCTAGTCACAATTAATTCCTGGTACTTCCTCTTTATGAAATTCAAAAGGGGTGCTCATCCTAGGTCCTTAGTAATTTGGAAGTTGCTTTTGGATAGGGCAATGCTGACAGCTCTCAAAGCAAGGCAGCTTCTATCATACAACAAGCCCTTTGGCTATGAGCTCTCTGTTGAATTACTGCCTGACAATTTCATTATCACAGGAAGTTGAGACCCCAGTGACCAGGCAACAGTACCACAGAGCTCAACATAGCAACAGGCCCAGACTAAACATTCACTGACCTCAAGGTTGCTGGCATTTAGTTATTGAGAAGAAAATCCAAGGGCAGTCTCAGGAGATATTGCCATTCAAAGTCTGGTTCAGATTACTATTTCCATTCCCTTTTGTATGGATTGGCCACCAATGATGCTAATCAAGAGAATCTCCAAGACAGAGCAATTCCTCCTTGCAAAAACCTCAAGATTCTATAAATAGTAGCCTTGTTTTGCTGCTTTATGGGTAGAAAATATACCTGCCTTGGGCCAGTTCTCCTTTCAAATTTTTTTTTTTCCATTTTAAAATTTATTTTTGCCAGTTCTCTTTTTGAACTCATTCTGGTCTTCTTGACTCCAAGTCTGGTTCTCAATTCACAATTTTACTTAACTTCACAAGCTCAAAGGATTAAATGACCTTGGATTCTCTCCCTTACCCCCATTTAGACTGGGATTTGCCTGTTCTTTTAGTTAAGAGAAAAAAGGGGACAGGACCAGGAATCTAATTCAGTTCAACAAACCTATCTTGAATGTCCATTATGTATTACTAGGTACTGAGTCCTGACTATATTAAATGAAATAGTTTGCCTTCAGGTAGCTTACATTCTGAGGGCAATAAAATATAGAGATATTGCTGAGGCATAAAGGTTGCTATGGTTATTTGCTTTGGATAACTTTCTTCATCCTCTCTTCTAGTTTGCTTATGGAAACAAGTCAAAAGGCAAAGACATAGCTCACTCAGAACTGAGAAACACCATGGACTCCTCATCCAGATCTGTTTCCATCAGATTGAAGCTCTGTTCCATTCTATTAGTGTTGGGTTGGTGAACAAGAGAAATAAGGAACAACCAACATGTGTTAATAGAATATAAAGAAAAAATCTCTACAAAATGTCTGTCCAAGGGAGGAAAAAGTTCTGTTTCTTAGGAGGGAATGGATGATGAGGAAAAGACTTTTCTTGGTGTTCTTCCAAGAAAAAAATATGATATCAAAGTTGTGTCAAGTAGGAGCACATCTTCATAAAAGAGAAGCTGTTGCCTTGAAAGTTAATGCTACTCTTCTTTCCTTCTCTGTAGCTGACAACTGTTCCAAGACATTTCTTTTTTATTTCCTCAGATGGTTTGTTCATGCCTGGTGACCCACAAAATACTGTAAGCTAAGAGTATGGTCTCATTGTAGAGAGAAGTCTGGGCCTGGGCTCAGCTTCATAATCAAACTTGGGCTCAGATTAAGTGACTCTGGGCAAGTCACTTAATTCTGTTTTCCTCAGTTCCTCATCTTTAAAAAATGAGCTGGAGGGAGAAAATTGCAAGCCACTCCAGTTTCTTTTCTAAGAAAATGGGGTCATATAGAATCAGAAATGATTGGAATCGACTGAACAACAACAATCATGACCCCCAAACCCTGAAACCCATGTCAGGATCTGAAATCTGGAGTATTTTTGAAAAAAAGAATGAAAGAAAGGAAAGAAGAAAGAAGGCGGGAAAGATGGAGGGAAGGAATGAAGGAAGAAAAAAGATAAAGAAGGAAAGAAACAAAGGAGGGAGGAAAAAAGAAAGAGAGAGGACAGAAGGAGGAAAAAGAAAGAAAAGAGGCAAAAGAAGAAGGTAAAGAAAGAAGGGAAGTTTCATTAGTGTTTAAAAAACTTAACACTTCCTAATGTCTTCTCTACTCTGCCCCTAGCTTCACCCAAAGAAACTTCCTTTTGCAACAAAAAATTGTTAAGCAAAACTAATAACTATATTTGCATGTCTGAAAATGTATGCCCTGTTCTGCATATAGTCTACCACCCTTTGCCAAGAGAATGGGTGTGTTGCACAGTCAGATCTCAGAAATCATAACCAGTCCCTGCAATGATCAGAGTTCAGATGCTTTGAATGTCATTTTCCCTGACATTGATATAGTCATTGTTCCTATAATTGTTTCTACATCAGCTCATACAAATCTTCCCCAGTTTCCCTTAATTTATCTTATTTATAATTTCTTATGAGTAGAATAATGTTTTGTTTCATTCCTATACCACAATTTATTCATCATTGTTCGGTTGATGAGTGTCTAATGAATGAATGAGGTCCTGTATAATTAAATGGGGTTGGCATAAAAAAACCTGAAGTATTAATAAGATTACTCCTTGAGACAAAGAGGGAAGGGCACAGATGGAGATCAGCTTAGCTTTACATTCCCACTCCTTGAGGTCTTGGGATAACTCACCTCACTCTATCCAATCAGAAAGTCAAGTTATGATGTCAAACTCCCAAAGTTAAATTTCCCCTGTAAATCATGGTTTGTGCCATCTTTGCTGAATCCCTTTTGGGTTAGCTTACAACATTATTCTGCCTCATAGAGTCTTTTCTCTGATCCCTCTCCCCATATCTCATGGTATCTTTCTCCCTCTTATAGATATCTAGCTTTTTTAGGGCACTAAATTCCTCTAAGAATTTAGCCTGTCATTTAATAGTGGATTCCCCTTGAGGTATATTCCTTTTCTCCTTAATTGTGAGAGTTCCATTGGAGAACTTGTCCTTTCCATTGTTAATTGTTAAAACCCCTTTCTTTGCTAATAATATGCTCTCCCAAATCTATTTCATATTTACCACTCCTAGTACCTATTTTGCCTCTTCATCTTGTCTGTAATCTCTTCTCACAAATAAATGTACTTTTTGGCAAAGAGAAAGTTCTTGTGAATTTTTCACATGTGAATTGCTAATGAACCCCATCATCTGATCTGAATTTCATCATTTTATGCCAGTTGCTCACCTCAATCTTATCATTTGGTACCTACATCAGTTTCATCACTGCTTCCCCACATCTGCCCCCCACTTGTTTGCTACCACCAAAAAACCCCAAAACTTTTTCCTAGGGTTTCAGAAGCATTGTTAGGGCCTATCTTGCCACTGCTGCTGCTGCTATTCTTACTCCTGCTACTGATAATAATAACAGCAGACATTTGTAAATCACTTTAAGATTTGCAAATTGCTTTACATACATAAACTCCTTTAACTTTCGTAACAATCATGCATCATACATCACTGATCTGATACATTTTACAGTTGAAGAAATTGGGGCCCAGAAACCGATATGATTTGCTAAGGTTTACATAACCAGAAAACAGTGGAACTGCTTTTGCAGGGCCATAGTCTTGTGGTGGCAAAAGGCCAGACCTCAGAACAAATCACTTGTCTAGTATCCTGGGCTAGATTTGAAAAAAAATGTGTAACTCTCCACTAGAGATTTTGCATCCATGTTATTGTACAATCAACTTGACTTTTCACAAAATAAATACCCTACAGGTAGGGGAGTAGAATTTCCTGGCATTAAAAAGATATTTACTTAACAAATAAAATCATAATGAAAAGATTTCTTTGTTATACTTCTCACTGTTCCCATTTACCACCCTAGTTCTGGCTCCTCAACTTTTTTTTTTTCTTAATACTTTGATAACAATATGCAATAGAATTGATTTCCTTTGGAATCCTATGTAATTTATGCACTAGCATATTATTATGAGAGGTATTCTATAGGCTCCTACAGACTGCCAAAGAGTTGACGACACAGTAAGGTTAGTAAGCCCTGGTCTTAGACCATCAGGGTGCTTATCCTTGCTGGATAAGCTCAGTAAGAGCTATGCCTTGGAAATAATAGTGGAAGACATGATGTGAGTAGATGGAAGAAGTATGATATACAAGATAGAGAATAGGCTTAGGAGGTGATGCATGGATAAGCGAATGAATGAACAAAAGAAAAAGCTTTTATTAAACACATTATGAGACAGGCAGTGTATTATGTACCATGGATACAAAAACAAGAAAGCAAGGTAGTCTTTGGCCTCAATTTAATGAGGAAGATAATAGAGACTTGGGAAGTCAAAGAATGGTCATGTTTGGGGTGTCATGGTGGTCTAGTCCTAAGCATGATGAGCAAATAGCTCACCTATAAGAGTCCAGGGTCTGAGAGGAAATGCAGTAGTCTGAAGAATATTAAATAGGAAAGAATAATAGACTGGGAATGAATTGTCTTACATTATTTCTAGCTATTATACTTCATAAAAAAATAAGGAAAAAAGAACCAATGATAAAAAATGCTGTCCCATTTTCAGAGAGGAATCTGGTAAACTCTTAGAGCATATTCAAGCATAATTTCTCCCACTTTGCTTCTGTTTCTTTCTCTTTTTTGTTTTTGTTTTAGCAATATGGATAAAATAGAAAAATGCTTTGCCTGACTTCACATATATAATCAATATCATTTTGCTCACCTTCTCAGTAAATGAAGGAGAGATTTGAAACCCAAAAAAATTTTAAATGAATGTTAAAAATAAATAAATTTATTTTATTTGCAACTCCTCCTCCCAAATAAAAATGACTAGCAAAAAATTGAGGGAAGATGATCCATGATAACAATAAATGTCACTTGATGTTTATATATAATATTAAGTTATCTGATTCCATTGAAAAAGCATACTAAACAGTTTGGTAACTTTTTCTAGTGGTATAAAAACATATCACTTGGTCCTGAAAAATGTAGAATTCTTAGTGTATTCCAAGAAAAAAATGGAAACTGAAGCTATAAATTGAGGTCAAATTTAACCAGTAGATAAAAATGACACTTATAAATGTCTCCACATTCTCTAAACAAGACACATTAAATACAAGATCTTAGGGCTGAGGTGACATACATTAGGAGCTTGCCTAGCAGGCGGTAGTCAAAGGTTAGTGAAGAGAATACAGTTAGAATAATTAACACTTAAGCAGCAATGGATCTAAAACATGGCCAATGAAAACTCATACCATGTTAATGAAACACAGAATTCATTCTCCAAAGTAACTATAAAATGATTTGATATTTACCTCACAGGGTTGTTGTGAACATCAAATGAAAGAGCTCATGTAAAAGTGCTTTGAAAACCTTAAAATTATTTATTATTATATAAGTGGTAGTGATAACAACAAAATGGTGGAATCATGAGGATTTGTTTACAAAAATGGAGAAATTTAAGATAGCAATTCAGGACCAGATCACTGCCACCAAAAAGTACTATCCTTTATAAACTCAACCTTAGCAATCATTGCAAATTATACAATGAAATGGTAGAAATGATGCAAAAGTATAATTACAAGACAAAAATTTAGTATTCACCATATACTTAGAAAGATACAACCAGTGTAGAATATATCAGAAGCTCATGATCATTTGTAAATAATCATATGGCAAATCCATGTCTTACAAATAAAAAAATCCCAAACACCACAGGAGATTCAACAAAAAAATTAAACTGGAAACAAATAATCATCATAGACAAAAATGTAGCCTATAAAAGAGTCATGAGAGGAAATAGCAGGTATTATGAGCAAGACACTGTGAGATAGCTCAGTAGTAATAAGTAATCTAGGATAGCCTATTCCTAAAGTCTTTGTCTCTCACCACTCCTCTAATTCCTCATGAAATCTGAGATCTCATTTTAGTACTTTACTTTTTACCTTTCTAATGCATTTGCCAACCATTATGGTTATTTGAACATGTATTTTATCTACAAGCACTATGAAGTCAAGGATGTAGGTAGATACAAGTTTGTACTTCCCTCAGTGTTTTAGCACATTCATTTGGACATAACAGGTGATTATGGAATATTTATTTGTGGAATATTTTTGATTCATATTATAAACAAAAATCATAGTCAGAGATATTTTATGCCCCTAACACATCTTAGTGAGAATGGTGCCTATAAAGTGGTTAATCAAAATTCGAAAATGTTTTGTCATAATAACTATTCAATAGTGTTTAGATTCCTATTTTAGCCTACAAAAGCCTATTAATACATGATGTGGCTAAGCTGTAGCCTTTTCTATTTTTTATTCCAATATTTTTATTTTCCCCCAGTTACATGTAAAACAATTTTTAACATTTGTTTTTAAAACTTTAAGTTCCCAGTTCTCTTCCTTCCTTCCTTTACATTATGAAAAATACCTGTTCTACTTTGTCCTTACCACCAAAACCCTCCGGCTAAGTTTATTATAGGCTATTACACAGAAGGGGCAGCTAGATGGCACCATAGTGGATAGAGCACCAGGCCTGGAGTCAAAAAGATTTATCTTCCTGAATTCAAATATGGCCTTAAACACTTACTAGCTGTATGATCCTGGGCAAGTCATTTAACCCTTTTTGCCTCAATTCTTCATCCATAAAATGAGTTGGAGAAAGAAATGACAAATCACTCCAGTAACTTTGCCAAGAAAACCCCAAATAGGGTCATGAAGAGTCAGACATAACTGAACTACAACAAATCCATACAAGAAACATCTTGATTTATTTCTTATTTGTGTCACCCTTTTCCCCAGGGAGCTGAATGATTGAAATAGATATTAACAACCAATCACATTTATATTGCATTTTAAGGTTCACAAAGCATTTTCCATCTTAAAGAATATTTCATTTCATAGATGGAGAAATTGTGGCTCAGAGAGTCCAAGTGATTTATGCAATATTACATGATTAATAAGTGGTAACGTTGGAATTTGAACCCATGCCTCCTGGGGCCAATCCTAGGTCTCCTGTCATGTGTCACTGCTTCCTCAATATTGTACCATCTTTTCTGACATTAATTCCACATGGAATTTCTTTTTCTGCCTCTAAGGTTTAAATGAATACCAGACAAGAAACCATGCCATAGGCCTGACTTGTAGGCACAAAGACAGAATATCATTATAAGTATAAAATTGCTTATAAAGTGCTTACTGTATCTGGAAGAAAGAAACTGGAAATGTTAACAGCTAAGTCCCAGATCGGCTTACACCTCATTAAACAATAACGTTCTGAACAATAATAGCTCAGCGGCCCTTTGCAAACGTACCTAAATAAAACTCAAATCAAGAGCAGGTCTAAAGGGGTCCATAAAGCAGATGTCCAGGGGTCTATAAAAGATCCCATAGGTCCAAAGTCAGATGCATGTTACCATTTCACATCATCTCTAGTGTCACAGTTTTGGACTGAGAAACCCCAAGTGTTTAAATATAGACTTCATAAGGTATCATAGCCCCACAGTCCAGCAGGTGTCCTCTCAAACAGAGGCAAATTGAATTGTAGCCAGTATCTCTACCCTCCCCATATTGCTAGAAATAAAATGCTTGAAAAAGGTAATTCAAGTTGGTTCAGTTCACTATTTCAGTTTCATTTAACTAACTGTAGCATGCTCTCACATGTGGTCCTCTGAAAACTGCTTTATTCATCACCATAGCAAATGAACCCCCACCGGAGTGCTTCTTTTATCACACATTAAAGGATATATTAGCTCAAATGAGAAGACCTAGTTAAATAACCTAGTAAAGAGATGCAAGATTCCTCTCACATCATGGCATATATTCTCCCACTTTAGCAAACCACCAATAGGGAAGAGGACACAGGTCAGAATCAAACTTCTGTGACTAAGGAACAGTCACAGAGGGATGCAGTCATGCAAAGATCAGCGCAACCTCTGAAGCCGTGGCTTTCCGTCTCCAGAGTTGCCAATGCCTTTTGGTGATAACAACTTATCTACTAGTTATTTTTCTGGTCTTCATGCTCAAGTGGTATGTCTTGCTGAGTGCTCTTTCTACTGCTCTTTGCTGCCCTCTTTTGATGTCATTAGATTGCATAACCTAGAGTACAGGTTGCTGGGCTTTAGAGCAGTTAGATGGATAGAATACTGGGCCAGGAATCAGGAAGACTCCTCTTCATGAGTTCAAATCTGGCCTCAGACATTTCTTAACTGTGTGCAAGTCACTCAATCCTGTTGGCTTCAGTTTCCTCAATTGTAAAATGAGCTAGAGAAAGAAATGGAAAAACCACTTCACTAACTTTACCAAGAAAACCCCAAATGGAGTCACAAAAAGTCAGACATGATTGAACACAATCTGGTCATCAATTTCCTCATTTGGAAAATGTCCTTTCCAGCTCTAAATCTAGGATTTTTTTTATCCTATCTTTCTAATGTCTTTTATTTACTCTTCTGTGGGAAATTATTAGCGATTTGTATTTTGATAGAATCATCTTTTCAAATCATTATCCAGTTTTCCCTTCCTTTTTACTTCTAAATTTTGAGAAAAATATTCTATATTCCAGTTTAGCTCCCATGTCTTCCTTAATTCTTTGAAATTCTATCCCCACCACTGTTTTGAACCAGTTCTCTTTAAGGTGAAGAAAAATCTTTTACTAGCCCACTGATGATATTTTAAAAATTGCCATTGCTTTTGTTCTTTCTGAAAATTTAAATACAGTTGACGACACACTTCTGGTTATAACTTTTCTCAGAACCACAAAATTTGAGGGACAGAAGGGCTATCTATTTCAATGAGATGCATCAAAGGCAGATAGGTTGAGCAGTGTATAGCAGACTGTATACCTCAAGTCAGAAAGACCTGAATTTTAATCTAGCCTTTGACACTTATTAGGTATGTGATGCTGGGCAAGTCACTTAAATTCTATCTGCCTCTATTTCCTCATCTGAAAGATGGGGATAATAATTAACAGGGTTGTTGTGAGGATCAAATGATATAATATTTGTAAGGTATTTTGTAAGCCTGCTAGCTGTTATTATTATTCTAAGAGCTTTTTCTACAATGTCCTTAGCAAGTGATCTGCAAATTCTTGTTTAAAGACTTTGAAAAATATTCACTACTTCAGTGGTCAGCTCATTCTACTTCAGGGCATCTGGAATCATAAAGGTGATTTATTTTGTACCATTTCCAAATCTCTCTCCAGCTTTCATCCTCTGTTCCTAGTTCTTTCTGGAGCCATGTAGAACAAACCTAATCCGCTATGTCCAAATCATTACTTTAAATATTTGAAGATGACTATTTTATATTCTGGGTTTATAGGATTACAGCTAAAAGACACCTTAAATATCCATATCTTCTCTTCTCCCAAATACTAGTGGTTCGTTTAAATGAAGGACATATCTCTAATTTTCTCATTATTCCAGTTTCCCTGTTTTTGATACACATCAGCTTATGTTAGTTTTTTTTTTGAAGATATGGCACAAAGAACTGAACATGGTTCTTCAGGATTCATCAGCACAGAATTACCACTTGCTTTGTTTCTTTTGGATACTGACACTCTTAATGCAGTTGATGATATCAGTAGGGTTTTTTTGGGAGAGGGCACTATCATAACATATTGTTGACTCATATTGTGCTTGCAGTTCACAGATCCCCTCAAATATTTTCATCAGGACTATTGTCCAATTATGCTCTCCTCCTTTTCTTAATAAATTTTCATTTGGAATCAATATGTTGAATTCTATATTTGACCCTATTAAACTTCACATTAAAATCAACTGGATGGCAATTAACCAGAAACATAAAGTGATGTCCCATAGAGAGATGCAGGTATTTTTTTTAACAGCCACTTAAAATGGAAGGAAGAAAATGGATGGATTAGTAAAATTCTAAATCTACAATGGGGTAATGAATGAAAATTGTGTCTGTATATAAGCTTATCTCTTGTTAAAAGCTTGTTTCTTGGTTGGGGCAGATTTCAAGGTTGATTTTGATGGAAATCTAAGACTACATTTGTATGTCTCATGGGGGGAAAACAGTTGTGCAGTTTCCATATGTCCAGGGATTATGGAATAGGTAATACCATTGTGCTCATTCCCTCTAATAGGGAATAATAAATAATTTAGGGAATAATAAAAGTATCTAGGTGCCATTCATCTGGGAGTAAATAGATCGAATAAGAGGCTTGAAGTCAGTTTAAATTTGACCTCAGATATTTACAAACTGTGTGACCCTAGATACACAAAATCAGTTTTTTTTTCAAGTAAAATGGAGACAATATCGTAAGGCTCATAGGATTATTTTTAAAAAATAATATCTTTTTAATTTTCAAAATACATGCAATGACAGTTTTCAACATTCGCCCTTGCAAAAAACCTGTATTCCAAGTTTCCCACCTTTTTTCCTCCTACCTCCTTCTGTAGACAGCAAGAAATCCAATATAGGCTCATATGACATAAGAATCAAATTAGGGGCAGCTGGGTGGCACAGTGGATATGATGAGTAGTAAATTGTGGTAAATTGTGGTCTAAACAGAGATGGATCTGTTCCTTTTCTCTCTCTCTCCTTCCTTCCCCAAAGTAACCAATGGCGGGTTCAGCAGCAAAGGAATTTGCTACTTAATGCTGTATGGAAACATAGTCTTTATTGATTAGAATGGAAACACTGGAGAGCTGGTGGGCAAAATGGCTGCATGGTACAAGACCATTTGCAAAGAGAAGATTCCTGTTCTCTCTTTTTATGCAGTGATGTAAGGAGGTTCCTGAGAGTGATGTAAATTAAGATAAGGATTCTCTTGTTATCTTATGGGGACAGACAGAAGTCTCTTCCCAAAAAGGAATTACCTGATGGCATTTGGTCTATCTGAGCAGATTAGAATGGGGGGGCTGTAAAACCCTGGCCAGCTCAGATAGTCCAAACTAGTTTGACCACATCTTGTATCAAAGGTCCAAGTCCCAAAAGAAGTTGGAGATCAAACAAAGAATACCAAAGGGGCTACCGCCCTCAACAGATAGAGTACTGGACTTAGACTCAATCATCTTCTTGAGTTCAACTCTGGCTTCAGATACTAGCTGGGCAAGTCACTTTACTCTCTTTATTTCAGTTTTCTCTTCTGTTTATTTTATAGAAGAAAATGGCAAACTATTTTGGTATCTCTGCTAAAAACAAGCAAACAAACAAAAAAACACAATGGGGTCATGAAGAAAGACAAGACCATTTCTCTTCTTGGAATAAGTGAATGAATGACCAAGAAGCAGTCCAGTATCCAGTGGCTTTGGAATTTGAGGATGGTATTTGGATCCGTGTTCTGCTATTTACTACCTGAAGGACCCCAGATAACTCACTTTTTTGAGTCCCAATTTGCTTATTTGTAAAATGAAGGAGTTAGAACCATTGCTGAACAAAAGCAATAAAAATCAAATAAGATAACAGAGGTGAAAAATTTACAACCCTGATAGCATTCTATAAATGTCAGCTATGAAGATGATGATCATGATGATGACCAAATATGGAGGAAGAGGTAAATGGTTTCTTCTGCCTAGTTCCAAAAGATGCTGTTATTATTCTCATTACATACTTGAGGTCTGGGTGCTCTGTCTTTAATGGAGGCTCTGGGAGGAGCTTTTTGTCTTGTCCTCCAATCAGAGGGATCCCAAAGCAGAGGCAAGTGATGAGGTTTGAATATCAAGGCAGAAGCCATCTTGCAGGGTGCTGAAGTTCTTGGGGGGATAATGGAGTATAGCTGAGTAGGAAATGAAAAGATACCGATTATTAAATACTCCACAAGTAATTTTTGGTTCCTTGAAGACCTCCAAGGAAGAGGCACCCACAAGCTCTCTAAGGAATGTATTCTGCTTTTTGGACAGATATATTTGTTAAATAGTGTTTTCTGACTAACCTCCTTGAAACTTCCTACAACTTCCATTCATTGCTTCTGACTCTGACCTCTGGGCCTAAATAAAACAAATCTAGTCCTCTGTCTACTTGATATCCCTTCAAATACTCAAAGAAAACTATTATATACTCCCTGAATCTTCTCTTCTCCAGGGTAAACATCTTTTGTTCATAAAATGAACATTTACGGAGCATCTAGGATGTGCAAAGCCTAGTGCAAGAGTTGTGATTTAAGCAAAGAGGAATAAAAGTCATATGATCATGCTAGTGAAAATTAGAGGTCATCTGTTCAAAGAGGGCAGCCATTTTTACAGGTGAGAAAATGGAGACATAGAAAAGTGGGGTCCTCGGATAGTAAATAGCAGAGCTGGGATCCAAAGCCCATTCTCAGACTCCCAAGTCAGTGGATACTGGGCTTCTTCTTGGTCATTCATTCACTTATTCCATGAGGGCAGGTGCTTTTGTGTCTTTCTCTATTTCCTTCTGGTCCTAATTCAGGAATGGAGTAGGAACCTAACAAATGACTCAGAAAATTTTGTTGTCTCAGAGTTTTGAGGAATCTGCAATTCAACTGGGAAGAGAAGAGATCAGAAGCATCCACATGGCATGTTCTTCCTGGCAGGAGAAACAACCAACCTTTACAAATCAATGAGTTTCCTGAAAAATTGTCCTTGAAACTAGGTTTTGGAATTGGCCACATTTGCCTTACATTGAAATCCCAGAAATGTTTTTCTTAGTGTCTGATAATTCTTCACTTGGCAGTGGTTCCTGATGCTCAACTATAAGTTTCTGTGCCAGCCCTTAATTTCTCTGGCAAGTAGTGAACATGCTGTAGATAAACACTTAAATACTTGTGGGACATTTAAAGAAACTCTTTAAAAAATTCATTAGTCCTTTTAGAGTGTGAATATTCATTCTCTATTCCTATAGATCTTTTGTAAATAAGGGAGAACTGTAGGACACTTGTGGGATACTTCAGAGAAGCCTTTAGTTCTTACCTCATTGGGATTGGGAGTAGGGTGTCTCTATACTCAACCTTGGGACTCTAGGACAGTTCATGAAGCTTCTTGAGATTAGCAAGAGGTACAGAGTACAAGTGGAAGTTAATGTGGAACTGTCCAACACTGCAGCACGGTCCAGGGGAAAGAACATTGAGTTAGGAAGCTCAAAAAACCTGAGACCAAGGTTCAGCTCTCATTTTCATAAGGCATAGAACACTGGAGCTAGAAGAACTCTTAGAGATCATCCAGCCCAATTTTTACCAATTGAACTATTCTGAGACCTAGTTTTCTAAAGAATAATAGTCATATCACACAGGATGAGGGAAACACTTTATAACCTTAGAAATATGAGCTGTGAATGACAATAATAACTATGATGATGATAATGGCCACCCTAGGAGCCAAATATGGAACTGAATGGCATAACCATTGGATTAATAAATAAATAATTGTTCTGTAACAACTTTGTATAATTTTGTTGCTGAGTTTGCATCATTCCAGATATGTCTGATTCTTTTTGGGATCACTACCTTTGAGGTTTTCTTGGCAAAGATACTGGAGTGGTTTCCCATTTTCTCCTTCAATTCATTTGACAGATGAGGCAAAATGGATTAAGTGACTTGCCCAGGGTCACACAGCTAGTGTCTGAAGCTGGATTGGAATTCATAAAGATGAATCAGGAAGATTGATGGGGATGGAGATTGAATGGGCTGATTCTAAGCCCATTGCTCTATCCACAGTGCCATTTAAATGACCTAATAATATATAATTTTGTATGATATACAATACTACATCTTTGGGAAGCACCAGGTAAGAAGAACTCCCATATGGATTTCATCTGGTTACATGTTATCAAAGAGAACTTTGTAACATGTCAATGAACGGGAATTCAAATCTAACTCCTGATACTTTCTATCCATGTGCTCTTGGATTATAACGTTCTCTATGATTTTTGGTTTCCTCACTTGCAAAATGAAGTGACTGGGTCAGATAATGTCCCTTCTAGTCAAAATCCTATGATTCAATGATAACTCTTGAAGTCACTGGTATAGTCTAGATGGAATTGGGAATTCCACTTGTGAGTGAAATAAACCTCCAAGGAGGGCCACTCAAGTTTTCTTGGGCAAGAACCACATTGACCTGCAGCAGACTACAAATGTTTTTTGTTTTTGTTTTTATTTTTTTCCTGTTGTTCCTGATTCTTTGTGACTCCTTTGGAGACTTCCTTTGGTAAAGATTCTGTTGTGGTTTGCCATTTACCTCTCCAGCTCATTTTACAGATTAGGAAACTTAGTCAAATAGAGTTAAATGGTTTACCCAGGATTATACAGCTGGTGTCTGAAGCTAGGTTTTCCTGATTCTAGGCTCAGTGCTCTATCCACTGTATCACCCAACTGCCCTTAAAACACTAATGAGGAAGGGGCTAATTCCCTAGAACAGATCTTCAGAACCTAGGCCACATATGCAGGTGAGCCTTACTTCCCAGAACTCCATGATCAGCTCAAAACCCTCAGAGTGCCGGCTTGGAATCTACTCATTTCCACCTTCCACCTCCATCCAGCCTGGCTGTGAAATGAGCATATTGGATCAGACAATCTTAAAGGTTTCTTAAATCCTGTGATGCTTTTACCCTGTTCTGAAAGGTCTGGGACACTTTCTACCTTGAAGGAGTTGGTTGAGGGTTAGCCAGTGAAATAAGACCACCATTTAAAAAAATTTTATCTGAAGTTTTGTTAGGAGTCAGCTGTCTCAATCCTGTGTAGTTTAGGAGTATTTGAATTGGGAGTATTCAGGTCACTATTAAGGGAGATTAAGCTTTGCAAGTATGCTAGCTTCTTTAGCCTTTTAAGAAATTATTCTCAAATTGGTTCATGTTAGTTGCTGTCCTTTATTTTCAAAAAGGACCAAAAATGACATCAGTATGTTAGAGTTGTATTACAGTGTGTGTAACTATGGCTGATCAGGCCAATATAAGCTCAGAATGTTCTACCATAAGTCAGACACAAATAGTCTCTACGAACATTTGGGGAGTCTTTTCTAACTCTGCACGTCTTGCATTTCTTCAGAGATAATTTATTTCTGCTTTGCTCATAGAGCAAATACTTTTTCTGATAAGGGCACACCATGTTATGCGATCCTGTGCCAGTGTCTCCCATGTCATTCAATCAGTGCTAAAATTCTTAAGAGAGACCTTGGTTCCAGGTATGGGACCCCTATAGAGCATTCTTTTTTTTTTATCTGACTCCCAAAGATTCTTCCCTTGATCTCTTGCCCAGCCAGGTTAGCTTCAAGTCAACTCTTTTTCCCTCATTGAAGGTTTGGGAGGTTCCAGTTTACATCTCACTTTGCTATGAACCCAAAAAGGTGTTTTCTTATATGGTCCCCCCAATTTTTTTCACTTGTCTTTGAGACCTTTTTATGCTTATCCCAAAGTCATTTTCACTCTTCTGAAGATGTTGGTGATCCCTAGAAACTCTCAAATAGGCATAGAGGTGACATCATGGATAATCCAGTGGACTTTTAGTGAAGAAGAAGTGAATTTGAATCTTGTCACAGAGCAAGTCACTTCTCCCTTAAACTCAGTTATCACATATATAAAATGGGAATAATAGTTACTTCCCAAGGTAGTTATGAGGATCAACACAGGCAAAACTATTTGAAAACCCATACAAATGTTAGATACTATTATTAGCTCACTCTTGACTTATCCAAATATTGTGTCTTGCTTGGTTTTCCTGAAGCACATTTGCTAGCCAATTGTTGTGATTGAGTCTATCTTTTTGATAAATCTTATCTTCCAATCCTATTGCACTAGATTGTAATCTCTGATTATTTCTTTCTAGAAAGATGTGCTGAGGTCCTGGGACCACTGAGACTATGATAGGACCACAGATTTACAGAAGGCACAGTAGAGGTCACCTTGTCCAAACTCTTCATTTTACAGATGAGAAAACTGAGACCTAGAAAGTTTAAGTCACACAGATAAGAAACAGCTGAAGTATAGTGTTTGCCCTTGCTTTACTGCCCTCAGAAAGGACCCTTAACAAGATCTGCAAACCTCCCTTCCTGTTAAAAATGTTTGTTGGATTTTCAGTGTTCCCTGTTTTAGATTTCAGTTCCAAAGACAACAAATAGGTCCTCTGCATGGTACAGATGACTGTTTCTACTACTTCTCAAATGCTGGCAGGTAAGAAATTATCTTGGAATAAATGAAAATAAACAAGAATTGAGAAGTGGTGGTAGATGGTTTACTGCTGAAGGAGTAATGAGACAGTTTTTATAACCTAACATTAAAAGAGTGCCTCCATTGAACTATCTCAGTCCTCACCCTCAAAAAACACTGCAGTAATAGGGGGATGCCTACTTCAAATTCAAGGTACTTTGTGAATCTGTATCCCTAAAAGTACAGCCCCCCCAATGGCTTTACCATTAGTCAGCCTGAGGTCACAATTATCCTGAAACACAGACATTTACTGAAACACTATTGCCCCCTACAAATTTGGGTTGGGAATATTGGGCACACTCATCAAATCTCCACATTAGTGGAAGGGGAACACATATAGCCAAGGCAGCTCATACTTCAGGCAATACAAAGTTGTCTTTGCATTTCTCATGGTATTGACATGCTGCTCCCCTTCAGTATGGAATCTGCTGGACAGATCATTGCACTGGACCCTCTTCTCTCCTCTTCTAATCTCATTTCAACTCAATGGTTGGACTTTCTAAGCACAGTATCTCCTGTCTCCTTATGTGGCATTTATCCTCTGGAAAATGCCAGTCCTATAAGGGATAAGGAGAGGAAAGAGAAGGGAAGGGAAGGGCAGGAATAAGCATTTATATAGAGCCAAGAACTATGCTAAGTGCTTAACAAATAATATTTCATTTGATTTTCACAAAAACTCTTGGGAAAAGGTAGTTATTATGCTCATTTTGAGGAAACTGACTTGCCCAGTGTCACACATCTGGCTAGCAGGTGTCAGAGGCCAGATTTGAACTTGGGTTTTCCTGACTCCAGGCCTATTATTCTATTCAGTGAACAACCAAATTGCCTTTAAATGTCACATTCTCAGAGAGGCACAAGAGAACAGACACATTCTTTCAGTTCTTCCTCCATAACTGACTCTTTTCTTCTCTGCCAGGGATGGCTGGGTCTCAACTGACTGTCAACTGACATTAGAGCAGGCTGGCTTGTTTTTATTCTTTAAAGGCCAAAAGACATTTCTAACACAAGCTACTTACCTCTTAGTTATATGCAGCTAATGATCTATTATTCCTTCATAAACACAACATTTTTCACACCTTTTAAAACAGTAATGAAAAGTGAATATTCCTTACACTTTCTTTACAAGCTGTGAATTTGTCACCCTTCATGTAGGTCACTCAGCATGTGAATTGACACTCATGTCCTTGTAAATCAAGACTTCAGACACAAAGTCCTAAAGAGGCAAAACCATGTCTCCTTGTCTCAGATAATCTGATATCTGATAATCTCACCAAGTGGGTTATGGGTTGACTCAAATTATCAGATCTGTCTTGATCTAACTTCATATAGACATTAAAAATAGATTTGTCTTCTGTATTCTGGGGCATACATTAAGCATGCATTGAAGAATCTCTCTGGTCATCCATGTGGGCAGAACTGTTATTGTCTAAAAATAATCTAGAAGTCATCATTGAGGATTATGAAATCCTGAACAAGAAATTAAAAATCTAAGGGACACTGAAGTCTTTAATATTTTAATCACTGTGGTTGGTCAAAAACAAGCTCTTCAGTTAAAGAAAAGTGTAATTCAAAGTGAAAAAATGATTAAAAGAATTTCTGGATTGTGGATTAGAGAAATATTGGACTCTTGACTAAGTTGAAATGAACCTAGAAAGATTTGGGGAAAATGTATTGGAATCTTGTAAATAGTACCTGAAGGCTTTTAAATGGAAAAGAAAAGAAAGGGAAAAAGTAGCTCATTTTTATTTATAAAATTAGACACTGTAGATAATAACTACAATGTAAAATATCAATACTTGTGTCATAGTAGATAGAGTGTGGGTCTTGAAAGTTCAAATCCAGCCTTAGAAATACTTACTAGCTGTATCACAATAGTCAAGTCACTTAACCTTGTAACTTCAGTTTCCTCAATTGTACAGTGAGCTGGAGAAGGAGATGATAAACCACTTCAGTCTCTTTGCCAAGAAAAGGCAAAGTTGGTCACAGTTTCCTCACTTGTAAAATGAACTTGAGAGAGAAATGACAATTGACAAATTCACTGTCATTGTCAAGAAAACCCAAATGGAGTCAAGGAGAATCATAAATGACTAAAAAAGACCTAACCACTTGGCTTAAGATTAGCATACATTTATTTCTATAGCTCTTTAAGATTTTCAGAGTGCTTCATATACACTACAGCATTTATTAATCTGATGAAGAAAGTCTCTTTAGCATCTGTTATACTAGTTTCCAGAAAGGTTTATTTCATCAATATGAAGACTTGGAAAGAACAATCAGTCCTTATGCTCTCTGTATAAGAACCTTCTGAGTATATATGAGAGCCAGGCTCTCATTCTGGCACCCACAGTGTATTGTTCAAGTCAGCCTGCACAATTACTAACTCCCACAGATTGTCATGGACTGAAAAGACCATGGTGGGTAGGACTGAACAGAAAGGTCCGCAAAGGTAATCAAAGTTCAGTTTGAATCAGAAAATATTAAGCACCCACTATGTTCAAGGCCAACATTGAATTAAGTGCCAAGGATACAAAGATGTTCTCTGTCTTCAAAGATTTTACGTTCAACAGATATATGGTAATGGCAGAAAAATATAGTAGTTACACAGATATATAAATATAATATAATTTAAGGAAAATAATTAACTTTGGAAAAAACAAGGAAGATTTAAGAGAAAATAATCTAATATTTGAAGAATTCTTTTGATTATAGGAGATAAAAGAGGGCATCCCAGTCATGGGGATTGGGAAGAGTAAGCATGGAGATTTCAATAAAAGACTGTGTTTTGGATATACTTCTGCACTGTTACAAAATTCCATGATGAATTAGGTTACAGTCATACTGTTTTCTATTTAATTATTTTTTCCCACTGAATCTCAGATAATGATAATATAGGGAATAGAGAATGACAAAGCAATCTGTGATAAATCTGGCACACATGAGAAATTGAATTCTCTCCCGCCAGCTCTCACAGCAAGAAGAAAATCATATGATAAGAGAGGGAATACAAAGTATGTTCTCTAGTATGGAAGGTTGTCTGCTTCTTTTTCTTTCCACTGCTTTTGAGAATTGGACTGCCAATATCTTTTCAGGTTATGAGGCAGGTGTTGCCTTGGGTTTTTGGCTTTTGGGGTTTCCAAAAATGGACCTGAAAATTCAGAAGGGTGTTCCTGGAGATCAGCTATAACGAAATGATCAGATTTTGGAGCAGAGAAGACCACTCTTAAGTTTCAAGATCCATAGCTGAAAAAAAAAACTGACTTCTTTCATTATTCTTTCCTCAGCATTTTCAGGGTGTAGTCTGTGATTCTGAGATGGGTATTCAGAGGTTTACCCCTTTGTTATTCTTTTTCCACAAACTATGATCATGAATCAGGGGTGACCCTGAAGATTTGGGAAGTCAAATGGGAAAAGATTTAGGAGATGGCTGAAGGAAGATGGCTCCTTCTATAGAAGTGAGTGATTGATTTCCTTCTTTTTTTTCCTGTGTTCAATAAACAACATCATTATAATATATTAAGTATTGGAATCCTCTTAAGAGGGAAGGAAGAGTGAATAGAGGGAAGCAAGAAAGGTAATGAGGGTTCTAGGGCTATATATAGCTCCTAGGCTTTACAGTTTACATTTTGATCAATACTTAATTCCATTTTATGTTCTAGACTTGGACAATCCCACATTTAGTATAAAGTTCAAGCAGTATAGGCATTTGCAGATTGAGTACCCTCTGGTGGTTAGTGGTGATATTGTATCATTGTAAAGCTAAGTCATGCGTTTTCCATAGACTATGAGTCCTGAGTTAGTTACTAAAATAGAATGTTACCTGGTGGGCAGTTTTTCTATTCCTTCCCTTACTGATAATTAATTCAGTGACTCATTATCTTGCTATTGGATTAGGGAAAACAACACAAGCCATATGAAGCAAGGATACCAAGAAAAGTGGCCAAAAAATTACAGGTGATGCAATAATATAGAATCTGAGATGTGGTTCAAGGATCTGGTTCATGCACTCTTTGTAACAGGGGAATGATTTATCATTAAAAGATGAGATTTTCAAGAGAACATTGCACATAATAACAACAAAATTATGTGATGATCAATTATGATGGATTTGACTCTTTTCAACAGTGAGGTGATTCAAGGCAATTCCAATAAACTTAGGATCAAAAGTACCATCTGTATTCAGAGAGAGAACTATGGAAACTTAATATGGATCAAAGGATAGCATCTTCACCTTTTGTTGTTGTTGTGGCTTGGTTGTTTTTTTTTTTTTTTCTTTCAATTTTTTTTTCTTTTTAAATCTGATTTTTTTAACAGCCTGACGATACGGAAATATTTAGAAGAATTGCATACATTTAGCAGATTACTTGCTGTGCTGGTAGGGGGAATGGGGAAGAGAGGAAGAAAAATATGGAACACAAAGCTTTGTGAAGATGGATGTTGAAAATTGTCTTTGCATGTATTTGGAAAAATTAAATTAAAATTAAAATACTATTAAAAAAGAGGTATGTGAAAAGTCCAAAATTAGTGCAGAAAAACCTACAAACTGTGATTGGAGTTATATAAAGGAGGATGCCATAGAACAAAAAAATTCTCAGGAACCATTTAAAAAACTTCAGCAGACATTGAATGTTTAGTATTGGGAAGGGATGTCAGTAATCTTTTCATAGTGTCACCAGAATATCATCAGATCCTTGGGATGGGGATTAGTCCATTGCCAAAATCTAGTATTACCATAGTCCAGGAACAGAAAAGAATCAACAAAGTTGACACAGTGTTGTTAGGCTGTGCAGTGAGGAAAAAGCTTGAAACTTAGAATCAACAGAAACTTGGGCTCAAATCTTATTACTAGTTGAGTAACCATGAACATATCACATATATATGCTTTTGTTTTTTTGCTTTTTGTTTTTTGTTTTTGTTTTTGTTTTTTTTTTTCATTTTCATTATTTTTAAAAAAAATTATAACTTTTTTTGACAGTATATATGCATGGGTAATTTTTTTACAACATCCCTTGCACTCCCTTCTGTTCTGAATTTCCCCCTCCTTCCCTCCACCCCCTCCCTTAGATGGCAGGCATTCCCATACATGTTAAATATGTTATAGTATATCCTAGATACAATATATGTGTGCAGAACCTATTTTTTTTGTTGCACAGGAAGAATTGGATTCAGAAGGTAAAAATAACCTGGGAAGAAAAATAAAATGCAAACAGTTTACACTCATTTCCCAGTATCACATATATATACACATGTATATTTACAGATACAGAGACTATGCATAAAATAATACAAGTGGCCTAAAAAGAGAGGGCACTCACAGCTGGGGAAGTAAGAAAGGCTATATCTCAAAAGTAGAATTTGAATTGCATCTTGAAAGAAAAACAGTGATTCTCAGAGACAGAGATAGGAAGAGGGTGCATAAGGGATAAGGAGTGCATAGGGAATAGCCAGTGCAAAGACACAAAGATGGCAGATGGTACATAGAAGTGAAAACAACAAAATATTAAATGGAAATGAGTAATGTGCAAGAAGACTGGAGATATGGTGTTAGTTGTAACACCAGAAATATTTAAGTCTAGGATTACACAAATCATACCTGAGGAAAGTGTCATTAAACATGACATCAAATTATTATGTTTTTATCAGAACAGCACAGTGTAGCCATTGTCGAGGTGGGAGTAAAGGAAGGTTCAAATGACAGAACTTGCTTAAAGTGGAACCACAAGGGGACAGAAGAGGGCCAACTGGTAGCTTTAATTCTAAATAATTCTGTTGTTTTTATAATGCTGATGGATGCCCAGTACTTTCAATGTCCTCTAAATTGGGCAACATCCCAGTTTCCTCATTCTAGTTATATTTTCGTCAAACATGCTCTGAATCAGGTCCAAAGTTACACATTCACCACCTTTTGCCCCATAGCAGCAATCTGCCTGCTTCCTGATATCCATAAATATTCCTACAGAATTGTCATCCATCATTTCACTCCCCAGATGCTCTGCAGCAGGGAGAATCATGAAGCTAATTTTTTCATTAGAATCTTACTGTCTGCATGGCTTTTCTTTTCCTAACTCTACTACATCTGGACATCCTGACATCATCCATCATTCAGCAGATGGAAATAGTACATGAACTGACTGGATCCAAAAATCAGATGCATGATCATCTCATGCAACTATTGATAGAATGCAACAATTGCGTCTCAAGTCCGTGTGATGGACAAGGCTCTGTTATGGGTGTTGGGGATGCAAAGATAACATGCAAACCATGCTCTCAAAGGACTGAAAAGCAAATAGGAAGAGGGTGCAGAGTATACAAATATATAGGATAGCAGAAAGTGACTAAAGACAAAGGAAATATCAAGATGAGGTACTCTTGGAAAATGTGAGGAGGCATCTAGCATAGGGGGTGTAGGGGGTTGAAGAGGAGATTGCATTAAAGCTGAGCTTCTATTTCCATATCATTATTTAAGTAAAATCTTTAAGTTTCTGTAATGAAATTTCTCTTAATATTAATGGAAATCATATGTTCTTATTTGGAGAATCATAGATTTAGAGCTGTGAGGAACTTTTGTTCAGCTATGCTGTTCCATCTTCTCACTTTGCAGATTAGAAGAATGAACCACAGAGAAGTTCAATGGCTCTTCCAAAATTATAAGGATAATAAGCATTGGGGGTAAGATTTGAAGTTAGTTCTAAGGGACAGTGCATCCACTAGGGTATAAACTATTTTCTATCCCCAGTACTTAGAATAATGTTTTGTTTTTGTTTAGCACTCAATAAATGTTTGCTGAATTGAATTTGTGCCTAAGCCAAGAGTTTAGAGGTCTCGAGTGGGGAGGGAGAAGGGAAGAGTAGAGGTAAGAAGAGATGAATTTCACCTTCTAGAAAAGGAAGTGGAGTGCTGCTGTTTGTTATTCATTCTAGAAGAGGACCATGACCTCTAGAAGAGGTGATGTTATGATGATGTCACGACTAGCAAGTGAATTGGATTGAAGTGAGGGAGGGCTGTGCAAAGTCAACAGCCTCACTCTCTCCTCTGGAGCCATCTGGGTCTTGTGGCAAAATACAAATCAGGATATCTGGAGATGGCCCCAGAGGCAGTGAGAGACCTTGGTCTTTTAAGAGTTTTTCCCAAGTCTCAGCTTATTTGAGGCAACATGCATTCAGTAAATGAAGGCTAGGTAAGAAATGAAGCAAAGAATGATCTCTTTTACCTAATCAGAGACAAAAATTGGTCTGGGAGGGGAAGACCCTGAGGATTTCAGACCAAAACAGAAATAATTGTCATTTACACTTACTCTGAGCCATCAGAATCCAAATGTTAACCAAATGAGGCTTGGTCTGGGACCTATTATTGACCAATCATTGAGAGCCAGAGTGCTTTGAGTTTAAAACATGGTCTTTAAAAATAAATCTAAAATAAATAAATAAGTAAAATAAATAAATCTAGCTGCAAACTCTGAGATATCTTGTGAGGTTTCAGCAATCAAAATTTATATTCTTTTGTACAGAGTTCCTACAATTCCCTATGTGAACAGATAGTGGGGAAGGAAAGAGAGAAAGAGGAAAGGAGAAAAAGAAAAAGAAAAAGAGGAAAGGAACAAGAAAAAGAGTAAAGGAGGGAATGAAAAAAGGAGGGAGGAAGGAAAGAAGGAGGGCTGTATTTGGAATCAAACTTAGGTTTAAATCTACCTTCAAACACTCAGAAGCTGTATGATCTTGGGCAAGTCACTGTCTCAGTTTCTTTATTTGTAAAATATGCTGTTGTTTCTTAGGGTTGTTGAGAAGATCAAAAATCAAATGAGATAATATTTGTAAAATGTAGTATAAATCTTATAGTGCTATACAAATATTAACTATTATTAACAGTAACTGCCTTCTGAGATTTCATAATTTATTTACATATTGTTTTCTCTTTTGGCATGTGAGCTTCTTATGTTATGTTATGTTATTTATTTATTTTTCTGAGGCTGGGGTTAAGTGACTTGCCCAGGGTCACACACCTAGGAAGTGTTAAGTGTCTGAGATCACATTTGAACTCAGGTCCTCCTGAATTCAGGGCTGGTGCTCTATCCACTGAGCCAACTAGCTGCCCTCTGCATGTGAACTTCTTAGGAAAGGGAGTCAGGTTTTTAACCTTTGCCATATTCCCAGTACTTAATATATGACCGATGCATAGTTTAACAAACGTTTGTTGACTGACTGGACGACTGACTGCTAGGAGTAGTGCAAATCAGAGTAGATGAGTCAAAATAAAGCCTAACCATACCATTAGGGATACAGAAGAATTGTAGAATTTAGAGCTGAAGAGAAATTTTAAAATGGTTATGTCTGAATCTCTCATGTTAGAGATAAATAAGTGAATCTTCAAAAGAACTAGGCATCTTGGTCATTTAGCTCATAAGTACCAGATACAACTATCTTTTCACTCCACTATTCTGCTCTTCCTGGGCTGAAGCACTTTATTGATGAAGAGCCTTTGCTAGAACTAGCCTGAATCCTGGTTTCTTTCTGCCTAAGCATAGTGAAATTAAAACTTTGGGGTCACACTTGTTCCAGAGGCTGATAATGGTGGCCAGAGATGGATAAGAAAAGAGATATAATGATCTATTTTGTGCTTTGTGAAAAAGTGGGAAAAGTAACAAAAGGGCAAATGTAAAACTCCCAAGAGTGACAAAGACCTAGCTAAGACCTCAACTACCAAGTCTGCAGAATAAAAATGAGACAGAACACGTATACACAGCCATATGAAGCTTATGGTCATAAAGCAGCTTTCCATGACATCAAATTTGCTCTCAATTTCATCCACTAATTTTTTCCTCTCAAATACCTAATTACTGACCACAGTAAAAAGACTGCCAGAGAAGCAACATTTACTGGAAATTAATCAGTTGAGACCTCTTCCACTGGGGGGCCGAGACTATTATCTGATCCATAAACTGTGATTTTGGCAGGCATCAGCATTATTCAGAATTGTGACGCTGAGGAAAACCTATTTACCTTTGCCATTTCAGGGTTTCCTTTCCTATTGGCCATTAATTATGAGTTTCATGGTGCCTGATTATTGATGCTGCTAATTGGCTCCTGGAATAGATTCTCATATATTCAGGTATGATGGTGAAAGATCTCTCAAGGTCTATTGTCTGTTTTATCTTCATATTTGAGGAAGGGTAAGAAGGTAGGGCCCCGTTAAGGTTGGCCATGATGCCATTTATTCTGTCTGTTGACTCCATTAGTGAGTACTAAAATAACATATTTCTGAGATTTCCTCTTATTCATATTCTCTAGATTAATGTTCAAAGAACATAAAGTTTTTTTTCCTAACAGAGTGTGCTGAGAAGGTCTAGGTATTCCTTTGGAAGAAGATGGAATAGAGCAGATCTTGGAGAATCTCAATTTCAGCATTTGAAATTGGGGCCATCCTTTATGATCCAGGACACAATGTATTCATAGTTATAGATTTCTACCACAATGTTTCTCCATTTAGTCATTCATCTAGTCAACAAGCATTTATAAAACATCTGCTAGCTTTAATGCCTTGTCAGACTCAGGTCCTGCCCTCAAGGAGCTTATAATCTAATAGAAAAGATATAATAGGTATTAAAAGTACTGGATAATTAAAACCTTTCAAATTGGCTTCCTTGCTTCCAGTGTCTGTCTTTTAAAATCAGAGCAGCATTGTTGCTCAGTGTCTCCTCCTCAGTGCCAAAAATGTGATTAAGAAATATTAGTAAAATAAGTTAAATCTCAATAGAATACAAATAATGTTAATAAGTAATTTTCTAAGCCATCATGAAACCTTCAGGGTTCCTTATTTGTGCTAAGTGGCTCCCATTTCTATCTGAATTTGACACCACTGCTCTACATAGATAATAAAATAATCTTCCTAAGACACAGATCTAATAACGTTGAACTCAAAGACCTCTGAGGTCTTTTGTGGCTCTAAGACTACAATTTTATTACTTCAGTGACTCCCTATTATCTTGTAAAATATAAATTCTCAGTTTGGATCCTAAAGCCCTTCACAATATGTTCTGACTCACCTTTCCAACTTTATTTTATATTAATCTCATTCATGCTCTATGTTCCAGCCAGACTGGTCTAGTAACCAGTTCCTTGGTTTCCTTGAATTCAATTGTCCATTTTTTCCCCACTGTACATTCACATAAGCTATTTCCACATGCCTGGAAAGGCCAAAAGAGGCAAAATTGACATGTGTTTAGAGATAGCCTGGTGCAGTGGAAAGATCTCGGAACTGAGTCACAGGACTCAAGCTTGAATCTCAACTTCTGCCATTTATTTTCTTTCCTTTTTTTTCTGAGGCAATTGGGTTAAGTGACTTGCCCAGGGTCACACAGCTAGAAAGTGTTAAGTGTCTGAAGTCAGATTTGAATTTAGGTCTTCCTGACTTCAGGGCTGGTGCTCTATCCACTGCACCAACTAGTTTCTATGTCACAAGGGGAAATCATTTAATGCTTCTTGGGCTTTAATTTCTTCATGTACATAAGATAAAAGCACTCACATTGAAGATGCTAGGGAAACCTGCTTCAGGGATTCAGGGGAATTGCTACATGCATGGATATTCTGCACTAGTCTTCCATGGAATCGGTCTTCTTCTATTGGCTTGTGTAGACAGAACTTAGCCCAAACTGTCCACTTCTTTGAAGCTGTCTGACAAAACAGTGAGACTTTTTTTTTTCTCCATTACCATGTGAGATTGAAAGGTTTTTTCCACTCACACAAAGTAAACAAGAGGGTTGAATTTCCTTCACCCATTCTTAGGGAATGTGGTTCAGAGCAAAGGACCTGAAATTTCGACCCATTCCTTTTAAAGAAAAAAAATTGTCCTATTTAGTTCTAGATATAAGCAGTGGAGTCGCCTTGGAGTGCTAGTCATGGGGATCAGTAATTTAAGCCAGGTATTGTAGTCATCCCAACAGCAAAGTCCTGTGGACCAAGGATTTATAGATATTTATTCAGCAGAGTTTTGGAATGAAACTTGGTAGAACTGATGCTATAGGGGAACTAAGCTAAACTCTGCTAGTGCCAGAAAAGAGGCCCTTTAAATCCTCCTCTTTTCAATTGTTTGATCCCTTTTTAGTATAGGGACTCAGAACTCCAGAAGTGGCTACTGCCATTGAGATTCCTCCTGGTTTGCTGGGACCTGGTCTGTACCTGCTCCAAACTGTACTCCACTCTCACCTTGGTACAACAGACTTTTCCTGCTGAACTTAATAAATATTCTTTGAAAATTATTTCACCTGGTTCTTTTCTGTATTTTGCCATTCTTGAAATTATTTTATAGCATTATCTGAAGGTGTTCAGAGGGGTTCTGGGGAGAGCTCAGATGAGTCTCTGCTTTTCTCCACCATTTTGGCTTTGCCTCCTCTGGAGGTAGATTCTCCTCTCTCTCTTTTTTTTGTTAATAATTTTTTTCACAGTATATATGCATGAGTAATTTTTTTTATAATATTATCCCTTGTATTCATTTTTCCAAATTATCCCCTCCCTCCCTCTACTCCCTCCCCTTGATGACAGGCAATCCCATACATTTTACATGTGTTACAATATAACCTAGATATAATATATGTGTGTAAATACCATTTTCTTGTTGCACATTAAGTATTAGATTCCGAAGGTATAAGTAACCTGGATAGATAGACAGTAGTGCTAACAGTTTACATTCACTTCCCAGTGTTCCTTCTCTGGGTGTAGTTGTTTCTGTCCATCATTGATCAACTGGAAGTGAGTTGGATCTTCTTTATGTTGAAGATATCCACTTCCATCAGAATACATCTTCATACAACATTGAAGTGTACAGCGATCTTCTGGTGGAGGTAGATTCTTACTCGCTATTAGCATCATGTTTAAAATAAAATTGTTTCTTTCAAAGTTCCTTATTTCCCGGAAAGATTTGCAATCTTGGAATCTTCCTCCACTCAATATCTCTCACTCTATCAATCAAACAGGTTGCCAAATCTTACTGACTTTATCTCCAAAACATTTCTTACATTAATCATTTTCTCGGCATTTATGCAACTTCCATTCAAGTCTTCCTCAAGTTATTACACATGGCAAAACAGACCTAGAGAGTTCAATTGATTTGTTCAAGGCCCCAAAGGTAACAGAAGAATCTTGATTTGAACTCTTTGCATTAGATAGAGTGCCAGGCCTGGAGTTACCCATCTTCATGAGTTCAAATCCAGCCTCAGATATTTCCTAGCTCTATGACCCTGGAAAAACTATTCAATCCTATTTGCCTTAGTTACTCATTTGTAAAATGAGCCAAAGAAGGAAATGGCAGAGTACTTTAATATCTTTAACAAGAAAACTCCAAATGGGGTCACAAAAATTGGACATGACTGAAATGAGTGAGCAATAACCTCTGACTCTAAATCCAGTATCCTTTCCTTTATTCCCCACAGTGATAGATACCACAATAGCCTCCTAGGAGCTAAAATCTAGGCTCCCAATATGGCAGAAACAAAACCAAAGGAAAAAACCTGAGGGGAAAGTTACAGTGCTGGGAACCCAGATGCCAAGTTCTGGAAGCTTTTCCTGGCCAGTGGTTATCAGTTATGAAATGGACCTGAAAAGCCAGGTCTTGATTTTCCTCTTCTGGGGCAAACAGCTGTTTGACTTCTCTTCAGAACTGGGAATTATTTAGTTTGGGCAAACAAGATCTTGAAAGGAATGGGCACTCTTCTAATTTTCCATGATCAGTTGCCTAGTTTTATTTAACCACAAGGCCAAGGGGAAATTTTCCATTGGTTTACAAAATTTGCTCAAAAAACATTATAATACTCATTATCTAGTCTAGAAGAGGCCCCATAAAAAGAAAACTCATCCATAAAAGCTCAAATTTATGAAACAGTTCAAGAGAGAGGGGTGTGATAATTAATATGACAAAAGATTATTATCTTTTAATTGGGGTTTCTTTAAATATAATCTTTTTCATTGCACTGAAATATTTGTTTATGAGAATTAACTATTTGAAAATAGTCTAGAGAAGAAACTTAAATAAATATTCAGTCAGGAGAAATACTGAGGGAAAAAAAGTACCTATGAAGATGAAGCATTTCTGAGTAGACTCCATGGGAAGATTATTAGTTTGGTGACTTGGAATAGAGTACTTCTCATCTCAGGGCCTTGGTTTCCCATATGCATAATGGGAGTCAGTATTCCATACTGGCTGAGGTTCCATTGGTTTGGTGAGCACTAATGTTTTCTGCTTGCTCATTTCTGAGATAATTTAAATGTATTAAAAGGGATTTTGGGGAGAGTTTAGGTGAATTGCTGCCTCTATTTCCTCTGGAGGGAGATTCTAACTATTGTTGCATCATGTTTAAAGGGGAACTTATTATCCATCCCACTCCCACCTGTATTTCTTTCAAACCTCTTTGTTTCCCTCAAGGGTTTGTAACTTCCTCCACTCAATCTCAACCTCCAATCATTTTACCTATTCAGTAGCCAGGTCTTATTGATTTCACCTTCAAATCACTCTTCACATTAGTCCCTTTTTCTACATTCACACAACCTCCATTCTAGTTCAAGTCCCATCCCTGATATATACTGTTTGGACAACTCTTGGCATATCATTAATCTCTTAGTGCTCTAGATAATTCTTTTAGACTATAAATTGTTGAAAAAGTGCTGAACTGGTTTGGGAAAGAGTTTCTTTACCTGGGAGTTTACTAATTCAGGTCCAGTCTCTTCTTTATTTTCAAAGGCCACTTAGTGTGTAACCCATAAGGGAAAAATGAATCTCCTTTAGCACATACTTGACAAATGGTCATCCAAGCTTGGCTTAAAGTCGTCATTCATCAATGCAGACATGATCCACTACTTCCAGAGGCAGTTTCTTTCATTCTTGGACAGGTTTAAATGTTTGGAAGTTTGTTCTGACATGAATCCCAAATTTGACTCTACAACTTTTAATTATTGCTCCTGGTTTTGCCCAATAGGGATACTTTTTTAAAAAATATTGAATCCTTCTAGCTTACAATAGGTCTTTACCTTTTAGTTTAAACTTCTAGTCTAAACTCCTCTAGTAACTTAAACTGAATTTCATAATGGCAAGTACTCAGGGCCCTATACCATTCTGGTGGCTCTCCTTTGGGCACATTCCAGCTTATCACTGTGCTTCTTAAATGTGGTACTAAATATGATACTCCCAATACAATTTGACCAGGGCAAAGTACAGCAAGATTCTTATCTCCTTCTTGGCAGCTATACCCCCTTAGTGAAACTCAAAATTCCATTAGACTGTATGGATGTCACATTGCTAGTGAATATTGAATTTACAAGTCACAAAATCCCCCAGATTTCTGTGAGAGAAATTGCTTCTTTACTATGGCTCCCAGATATTGTATGTGTCCAATTGATTTTGTTTTAACTTAACTCCCTATTAAATTTTAAACCCAATGTTCTAGTCTATCAGAAAGAATCTAGAGTTTCTCTCAGGTAGACCAGTGATGACTCAGGGGATTGTCGGGGGGTTGTGATTGCTTGCCTTGGGGCCTACCAGCAAATTTGTAGTAGTAGGCCTTGGAGATGGATGTCTGAAGGAACTGACTAGAAATCTTCACAATTTTGTTTTAACATAGGTCTTTTCAGTCAATTTACTTCCCCTTCCTCCTCTTCTTTGGGATTATTGGTCTTTATGTGAAAATTTTATTGTTAACCTAGACTGACTTCTTTTGTTTTAGTTAGTGTCTTATAAACCCCAGATGTTTGCTTTCCACAAATTTAGGGTGCCTGTTACCCTATGCTGGGTCTTTCTCTCCTCCTTCACAAATTTTATGAGGTTGTAGTCCCTGCTCTCTGAAATTTTAATAATTTCTCTCCCTGTTAGTGAGAAATGGATCAAGAATAGAACTTTTATTTGCAGATTCCTAACTTTGGAAAAATGAAATGATCATTAAAGCACTAAGACATTATGAACTGTTCTGCTTTTGGCAGAGGGATACTGTACATTATTGAAGTATATAGAAATTCGAGGCCAAAGATTTTGCCACTGATCCTGTTCTTAAATTTGTCCATTGTAAGTCTGGGTCTGTCTCTGGGTGTCTGCTATTCTTTCTCCATCCTCACTATTCTCAATCTAAATGAATATAGTCCTTTTGTGTTTTTTACCCAACTCTTCTTACTATTTAGTTGAGTTGCTAATTTATCTTAAACAACTTTAATGTTATTTGATTTTTTTCAACCAACAAGCACTTATTTCATATTCTTCTATCATCCTCTATAACTTTTATTTGGTTACGAACTTTTCCATTAGCCACAGATCAGGAAGGTAATTCCTTTTTTGCTTCTTTTAACTTGTTTATAGTATGATCATACCTTGTATATTTTTGGAACTCATCTTGATATATGGTATGAAATACTGGTCTAAATCGAGTTTCTGCCAAACTGTTTTCCACTTTTCTTAGTGGTTTTTGTCAGATAGTGAATTTTTATTCTGGTGGTTGAAGCCTTTTGATTTATTAAATGTTAGGTTAAAATGTTCAATAATGTTTGGATTTATTGAATTGGCTTATTTATTATTAGTTCATTTCTTTCTGCATGTTTCTGTTACAGTGATTGATTGATTTTTTTTTAAATCAATGTCAAATCTGGTCAGTTCCTTAACCTTTAAGTAGTTGTGGGAGAAAGTAGGGATAAATTTAGTTTCTTCTTATTCTATCATTGTTACTAACAATAACATGCCTTTCCACCTTTCCTTATATGAGCAATTAAATCTTAGCAGATGTCTGAAATGGTCTTCTTTAAGACCTTGTGACTAGTGTTGCCACTGGACCACAAAGCTTTTTGTTCCTATTCTCTAGTGGGAGAAGTAAAAGGTAGGGATTAAAGGGAATACTATCACTGCAAAGTTATGTCATAATATCCAGATAGTTCATAGGAACCAGTGATATGAAGCATGTGTGGGTATGGGGTGGGAGTTTCTTTATAAATACCTCCTTTTAGGGTTTTGACAAAACTAGGTTCCTAACAGGAGCACCCTGCCCCCATTGTGGAATCTTCTTTCAACAACTCCTCCCCATCCTACCCCCCCCTTATTGCTTTTGCATATTTAGTGCAGGGCAGCCTGGCTCCAGATCAAAGCCCTGAAGATCTGGATGTAACAGCTCGGGAGGGAGGAGGGGGCTGCTTCTGATTAGGGGCTATTACTTTGCCAAGAGATGTGCTCTGTGGACAATTAAGTCATTCTCACGGACCAGCCACATGGGCACAAGAAGGTTAGAATGACCTCTTTCTCTACTTTGTCCCCTCCCAAAAATTCCTCCCACTGGCTCAAGCACTGAGATTTGGGAAATCCCACGAGGTCCCTGTCTTCCATGAAAGCCTTGAAATCTAGCAGGTGTTGGGTGGCTTTCAAATCAAATCCAGACCAACCCTGCTTGGCTGGAATAGAATGGGGCACAGCCAAGGATAGTGGTAGTGGTGGTATTGGGTCCTTAGTAATTTTTTTGACCCCAGGGAGAGGCTGGTGACTGGGGGCATTGCCAGCTGGGCAGGATTAGTGTCCAAAGAAGGACAAACAGTATGGTGAGAGACTTGGAAATCATTCTGTGTAAGGATTCATTGAAGAACCTGAGTCAGGACCTAGAAATATCCATATAATGTGACTTTAGGAAGTCAGGAAGTCCCCTGGCCTCATCTTTTCTTCCAGCTTGCTAATACTTGAAATTCCACTATTAGTTGTTCTTTCCTTTGGTTTATGATTTTGTCTCTTGAGAAATGCAATAAATGGGGAGAAGAAAAGAGGGAAGTCACATTAAGTCCTTTCAGTGATTTATATCTTAATGGGAATAAGAATCAAACCCTTTTGTGAAAGCAGATTTCAATGTTGGGTGGGGGGAGAGGAGAACAGAAGGGAGGGAAATGGAGACAGCATGAAGATAGTGCTTTGGGAAGGGAAGGATGTGCCACTGTTGAGGAGAAAGGCATAGAAAGGCAGAGAATACAAGATGTTGGGAACAAATATTAAGCACTTTACAAGTGGCATTGTTTAACCCTTTCCAGAAGTCTTTAAATTTTAATAAGAGCCTCCTGAGGGCCTAAATCAGCAAGATCCAAAAGAACAAATCTCTTGGAAAGAATTTCCCAAGCTGCTCTGTAAATTTATAGAATACTGTTGCTGAAAAGGCCTTTAGAGATCATTTAGTCTCATTATTTTATTTTATTTTTTTATTTTAATATTTTATTTTTTTCCAATTACATGTAAAAACAATGCCCCCCCAAATTTTGAGTCCAAATTCTCCTCCTCCGTTAAGAAGGCAAACAGTTTGACACAGATTATACATGTGTAGCCATGCAAAACATTCTCCAAAACCCCCCAAGAAAAACAAAGAAAAAGTATTTTTGACTACGTTCAGGTTGTACCAATTTTTTCTCTGGAGAGGGAAAGTACCTTTCATCATCACATTCAACCTATACCTCTGTCTGTACTCTATTTAACTGCCCTAATAATGAAAGAGGTTTAGGAGCTACAAATAATATGTATGTAGGAATATAAAGAATTTAAACTCATTGAATCCCTTCTGATTTTTTTTCTTGTTCACTTTTTTCTGGTTCTTTTGCATCTTGTATTTGAAAATCAAAATTTCTATTCAACAGAGCCTTTTAATTAGGAATGCTTGAAAAATCCTCTATTTCATTGAATATCCATTTTTTTCCCCTGAATGATTATACTGAGTTCTCCTGAGTAGGTGATTCTTGGTTTTAATCCTAACATGTTTGCCCTCTTTCTAGCCCTCTGATCTTTTTATGAGGAAACTGCTATATCCTATATTTTTGTTATCCTGACTGTGGTTCCATGATATTTGAATTATTTCTTTTTGACTGCATTATTCTCTCCTTGACCTGTGAGCTCTATAATTTGGCTATTATGTTCCTAGAGGTTTTCATTTTGGAATCTCTTTAGGAGGTAGTTGGTGGATTCTTTTAATTTCTATTTTACCCTCTGATAGAATATTAGGGCAGTTTTCCTCAATAATTTTTTGAAAGATGATGTCTAGACTCTTTTTTTTATCATGACTTTCAGATATTCCAATAATTCTTAAATTATTTCTCCTGGACCTGTTTTCTAGATCTATTGTTTTTCTAATAAGGTATTTCACGTTTTCTTCTATATTTCATTCCTTGATTTTCTTTTATTGTTTCTTGATATCTCATGAAGTCGTAGCTTTCACAAGCCCAATTTTAACTTTTAAGGAATTATTTTCTCCAATGAGCTTTAGCATCAATTTTCTACTTGACCAATTCTACTTTTTCAAGGGCTTCTGTTCTTCAGTGAATTTTTGTATATGTTTTTGCTCAATTTGCTTTTCAATGCATTTTCTCCTCATTAGTTTTTTGGACCTCTTTTACCATTTGGGTTAGTCTGTTTTTTTTAAGATAATATTTTCTTCAGTATTTTTGTGCCCTTTTTACCACGCTCTGGACTCTTTTAAAATTGATTTTCTTGTATCACTCTCTTTTCTTGATTTTAAAACTCCTTTTTGAGCTCTTCTATGGGGTGAGACCAATTCATACTTTTCTCTGGGCTTTGCATGCAGACATTTTGACTGTGGTGTTTACTTCTGAATGTGTTTTAATCTTCCTTGTCACCATAATAACTTTTAATATAAATTTTTTCTGTTCTTTACTCATTTTCCAACCTATTTCTTGACTTTCAACTCTATGTTAGTTTCCGTATGGAGGGGGCTCTGTCCCAAGCTTCCAGAGTTTTCTGCAGTTGATTTTAGAGGTAATTGTGTGGACCTGTAGGTTTTTGGTTCTTCCAAGGTAGTATGATCTAGGGAGATATGTGTTTACAACTCTCCTGTACTATGTACTGGTTTGTAAGTGATATTCTTTTTTTGCCCTGGAACTGTTATGAGGGTTACCCTTAAGCTTTGCTCTGCTAATGCTCTTCCTTGCACTGGAATGAAGACCCAAGACTGTGTCCTAGATCCAAATATTGGCAATTTAGCAGAGTCCTGCCACCTCTGCCAGCAAAAAGACTCTTGTAAATCTCCTTCTAACTAGTTTATCTATTCCATTACCATCCGTGGGTTTGAGATGTCTGGAAATCACCACTGATCCCCCCAATTCAGTTGCCCTGAGGCTTTCTCCTGGTTTGTTGGGGCCTCATCTCCACTGGTATGTCCTGAACTATTTTGTACTTCTCTCTCACCCTGGCATAACAGAGGTTTCTGACAACCTTCTAAATGGATTTGCACTAGAAAATTATTTCTCTCTGCCTTTTTTGGGGTTCTCTCATGCTAAAATTTGTTTAGAGTCGTTTTTAAAGGTATTTGAAGGAGTTTGGGAGAGAACTCAAATAGAATCCCTGTCTTTACTCTGCCATCTTGGCTTTGCCTCTCATTCTTTCATTTTCAAATTTTATTTTTAAAATGGGTTATAAATATCTGTTGATGGTCTTTATTAAAAAAAAATCACTATTACTTCCTAAAAATTCTCTGTATCCTCCCCCATCCCACCACCCAATAGAACCCTCCCTTTTGACACATTAGTACAATTTAGCCTAACAAATCAACATTTGGTCACATCTTAAAATTTATGCTTCATTCCACATCTACTGTCCACTACTTCTCTGCCAAGATGAAAGAAGGCTGTTTTTCTGAAGTCACGAATAGTCACTGTGTTAACTAGTTCTCCAGTCCTTTTGATGTTTTATTTTATTTCATGATAGTATTGTAGTAATTATGTATATTGATCTACTAGCTGCACTCATTCATTTTACAACTGAGGATATTAAGTTCTAGCAAAAAGACAGAGCTTATCCAACAGCTATAGTGCCAGAAATTCATCCATTAATAATTTTCTTCTTTAAGTATGAAAGCTTTTCTATCTTCATTGTTACCTATTGAAATATACATAACCCCTTTCCTCCATATTATATAATCACTAGCCAACACCTTACTGGAATTAGCAATCAGCTGAGAACAAAAAACAGTAATAAAATATCATATTAAATAATAATAAATTTTATAATAACAACAATAAAATTTAATAACACTTCACTTTTATACAGGCCACCCTATAAACCTCTTTAATGTTTACAAAGCACTTTTTCCAACTGGAAATTTATATTTAACAAATATTATAATCCTCATTTTACAAATGAAGAAACTGAGGCTCAGGAGTAAAATAATTTGTCACATAAATAAATCTATGGTCACATAAATAAATATCAGATAGGGGATTTGAATTCAAGTTTCTGACTGCAAATCCAATGATTTTTGGACAAAAACATAGGAGATGTCCTTCAGAAGTAGAAAAGGACATTGGGAAAGTATAGATTAACATTAAGGACACACTTTGTTTCTTTGTTATTTCATATAGTGTGCCTTTTCCTGTCTCCCAACAATGCAAATAATCCTCCATAATCCAAATAAATCCAATCCAAAAAGTATTTATTGTCTTTCATGAGGAGGGCACTCAGATAGACAATAGAGACAATAAAGAACAAGACAGTTATTGTCCTCAAGAAGCCTACATTGTTCTGTGGAGACAGAATAATTATACATAATTTTATATTATGCATGCTGGGAGATAACCAAGGGGATGAAGAGAAGCTTCTTATAGGAGGTATAACCGGAGGTTTAGCTAAAGCGAGGATTGAATAGTGGATGGAGTATGTTTCAGGCACAAGATAGCCTGTGTAAAGGCATTGAGATGTAGGGTTGTATCGGAAGAATAAGAAAAATAGACCAGTATGGTTAGAATTGGAGCAGTGAGACAGCATGATGGATTGAGTGCTGGATCTGTAGTCAGAAAGACTCATCTTCCTGAGTTCAAATCTGTCCTCAGACACTTGCTGGTTGTGTGATCCTGGGTAAATCACTTAAATTATCTTTGTCTCAATTTCCTCACCTGTAAAATAAGCTGGAGAAAGAAATTGCAAACTACTCCAGTATCTTTGCCAAGAAAATCCCAAGTGGACTAATGTGCATAATTCCACATGGTATTGTGTGTAAAGGGGGATAATGCAATGCAAGTCTAGAAACATAGATGAGAATTATACAAAGAAGGACTCTGATATAAGAAATTTGAATTTTATGCTAGAAGTGATGGGGACCCACAGTTTATATTTCCAAGTCCTGTCACAGAACCATTTTGAAACACCCCCAAAGGGCAAGGCGATGCCCAGTCTTCTTCAAACTATGCCATGCTATTAAAGCCTTGACCAAAAGGGACGAGGTAGAGTCAAAGGCTGGGGCTTGGGTTGGGAGCTGCATATGGAAGGCTTCAGTGATTCCAGCGGACTGGGAAAAGAAGCATTCAGGAAGGACCTCCTGTCTACACTGAGATGGAGCCTCCAGGGAGTGGAGGCGGCTTTTGTCTAGAAGTGTCTGGGTCCAAACACTTGCAAGTGGTTGCATGATTTGTCTTCTGTAATAGTGCCTAATTAATTCCTTTGATAACATAGCCAGTGTGCTTGTTAAAAGAGAGTCGGTGCCAAGTCTTTTTTTTTTTTCCTTGGCAATCTCGTTCACTCTTAGTTTCAACTACCATGTCTATGCAGATGAGTCCCAAATCTTTGTCTCCAGACCTGGCTGTACTTCTAAGACACATATCCACATTTCTTATTGCCAACGGGATTTCTCACCTTGGATGACCCTTTGCCAATAGTACCACAAATCAAAAATTGCATATTGATTTTTTCCCTAAGCCTCTCCTGATTTTAGGATTTTTGATTGTGGTGCTCTGATTCACCCTGTCACCCATATTTTACCCAAAGCTTTTACTGATCTTTCCAGCCCTCTTGTATATCAATGTCTTTCCTACAAAAAGTTTTTGTTGATTGTTCAGACAAAGAGCTGTGTACAACTTTGTGGTCCCATGACCATAGTAAACCAGATTGTTCTATCCTCCACTATTTTGTGAAGTCTGTCCAAACTCATGTTCCTTCCATTCATTACACTATCTATCCATCTGAACCTCTGCCATCTCCTTCTCCTTTTGCCATCAATCTTTCCCAACATCAGGTTTTTTTTTCCCCAATGAGTAACATGTATTTATTTTGTATATATTCTGTCATAGCCCACCCTACCCCTGACTTTCCTTCCACTCTCTCATTCCCATCTTCTTCCACTTTGCTTCTCTAATATTCCATCTAACTCTGCCTACCTCTTCCACTGTGCCCTTTGGAACTGCAGTTCCATAACTAACAAACCTCTCCATTTTGGATCTGTTCCTATCCTCTTCCTTCCAACTTCTGGTATTCAGAGACCCGGCTTTCCCGAGACGACACTGTATTCCTGATGATCCTTTTCAGTGCTGTCAATACCTTCTCTCATTCTCCAAAACACATTAATCTTGGAGGTGGAGCTGGAACACTTCTTGCTTTGCACTGTTATTTCCAGTCTCTACCTTTGCTGCTATCACTCAGCAATCTCTCTATTGAAGTATAATCTAACAGAATTTATGACCCAATCTAGATTGTAAATGTAGAGTGTAGTTTAATAGCTCCCAGATTATTCTTCCTTCTTTCTTAAAATATATAGTACTTAGATCACTGTCCTCATTGCTTTCCCAATTTATAATAAGGGGTTTAAATCATTCATTCCTCAAACCTCCCAACCATTCAAATTCGAAGTATTCTCATATCCTATAACCTCTTCCTTCACTCTACCTCAGCCACATATAGGAAAAGCCATGATTCAGATCTCACTGTTATGTATAAATTCATTTTCCAGGATCAAAATGCTGACATTTCTGTCTCTGTTCATAGCCTCCCATCATTCTGAATCTCCCAGTGTTTTACTCTCCTAGTTGCATTCTTTGTTCTCACCATGCCTTAGCACAGGATCTAGTGCTTAGTAGGTACTTAATAAATATTTATTGATTTGATTTGATTCTATTGTTCATCTCTCAACATTTTCTTGAGTCATTACCCATGTGACCTCCCTTTCCAAACCTAAGTTCAATTCCACTCTGTCATCTATTTCTGAATACCTCTTGCCCTTGTACTATTGCTACTTAGGAGTTGTTTGCCAATTAGCACTGAATTACTCTCATTTTCCTTCTCTGCTCCTATTCATGTGCTACTGACCAGAGCTGATGGGGTCTATTACAAACTTATTTATTTGTTTGTTTGTTTATTTATTTATTTCTTGATTTGCTGAGGCAATTGGAGTTAAGTGACTTGCCCTGGGAGTCACACAGCTAGGAAGTGTTAGGTATCTGAAGTCAAATTTGAACTCAGGTCCTCCTGACTTAAGGGCTGGTGCTCTACCCACTGCACCACCCAGCTGCCCCTACAAATTTATTTTATCTAGCCTCAAATGGGCCCTCATTTCATCAAGGTAAATTCATTGTTGTTCAATCATTTAGTCATATCTGACTCTGTGTGACTCCATGGACCATAGCATGTCATAACCTCAAGGACCCTAGCATTCTAAGCTCTTCAATCCTCCACCGTCTCCCCAAATTTGACAAGCTCATGTTCATTGTTTCTAAGACACTATCTATCTATCTTATCCCCTGCTGTCATACTCTTTTCTTTTTTCCTTCAATCTTTCTTAACATCACAATCTTTTCCAATGAGTCCTGTCTTCTCATTATTTAAAGGAGTAAAGTATTGCTAAAGTATTTAAGCTTCAGCTTCAGTATTTGTCCTTCCAATGAATAATGTGAATTAATTTCTTTAAGGCAAATTACGGCTCCCTAATTGATTTTCCATCCCACAGAGAAATGAAGAGATTATTTCAACAGAGGTCACTCTTATCTATTATCATTTTAGTTCAAATTATTTTCATAGAATTGAGTAATTGGAAGGGACTTCAAAGGCATCTATCTAAAATATATCTGAATAAAAATACCTTCTATAATATCATATCAAGAATTACCTTGAAGACCTTCAGTAAGAGAAAACCTATCAAGCACATTCCAAGGAAGCACCATCCAGAAGTTATTTAAACCTCTTTTCTCCTTGAATATCCCATACTTCCCATCTTTTTAGCTGAGAACCTTTCCAGAGAAAATAGAATATATTAATAGCTAACTTTTATATATGTGCCATAATCTGTTACAGTTATCTCATTTGATTCTCAGAACAACCCTGGGAAACAGGCACTATTAATTTCCCTATTTTAGAGATAAGGACACTAAGGCATGAAGTAATTAGGTAACTTTATCAGGGTCAAACAACTGCTAGGTGTCTGAGGTTCAATTTGCATTTGTGACTTCCTGACTCAATCCATTGTACCGAGAAGCTGCAATTTGCTCAGGTCTCCCTTTTCTCCTATTATCTTTAATTTAACATTCCCTGATTTCATTCCCTTCTTTCTCTCTATTTTTCTTTTCTTGGTGGCACAGGGATCTATGGATACCTGGTTAAGAAGTCTTGTTCTAGAGCTGATAGAAATGGTAATATTTAAAGCTTACCATTTCTATCAGTGGAGTCTAGTTTTTGGCTTCTTGGGATCACAAGGGATCTTTCCTGTCTTAGGCAAGAGGGCAAGTTGACAGTTTGCTGAGTGTATCACACAACGAAGTGCTTTAGTTTTCTGGAGTCCATGGGTCAGTTTCCTTCCTATAGGCATTAGAGTAATCATCAGCTTCATCTCCCTAGGGATTTAAACTATGATGGGCATGCCTGAAGATGAATGATTAACTGTGGGTAGCTATTGGGAGCTTGGAGTCTATTTTGCTAAATAAAAAGGATAAGGTGGTTCAATAAGGATCTGGTTCAATTTCCTAACATAGGTTGCTCTAGAGCAAGACTTCTTAACCTGGTGTCCATAGATCCCTGTGCCATCAAGAGGAGTACTGAAAGATTTTTTAGGGTGTCTGTGGACTTGTATCGAAACAATTCTATCTTTATTTTAACCAGCCTCTCATGAATTTTTAGCCTTTTCTTCGATTTTGAATTATAAAAAATATAATTTCCTGTACTGTCTGTCCAGATTGCCAAAGGGGAACTTGACACAAAAAGTGAAAAGCCTCTAGTCTAAAGGTAAGTCTATGATTTGACAAGGCTAAGGAGACATCTGCAGCTTCTTCTTTTTTGCTCCCAACTCCATCTCCCCTTTAGGAATCCCCCTTCTTTCTCCCTCATCCTCTACTCTTCTTATATCCAGTGCTGCCATCTATCCATCAAAACAAGTTCCCAGGATAATATTTGATATTGAGTATGGTTGTTGAGGAGGTTGGGCCTTAGCCATCTGTCCAGGTAGTTGTTGGGTTTATCTCTAAAAGTTCACTTCCCCAGAGAATGACCAAAGGGTTTGGGGATGGGGAATGGCATTGGTAGTTTGGGAAATTCTACTATCACTGAGAATTTTGGGGGTTACATGCTCATTGCCAGGACTGGTGGGCCCTTTCTCCTGGGTTGCTCTACTGGAAGAGGGCTTTAAGAGCTAAGCCAGAAGCAGGGTTGGTGATTTGGGAGGCTGCAGAATAATATTCTTGGACTCAAGAATGGCCTAGACTATTTCCACTGTGATCTTGAGGGATATGACTTGCCTGGCACATGCTATCTCCCGTCTCTCCCTCAGGATTAGCTTGCTGCTTCTGCTAGAATGGTTTAATTGCCCTGCTGTGGCAATTGGTGCTGGTCTCTTAATTGCCAAATCTAATATCCTATTTTCAACACTCATCCATTTTTGCCTCTCTGTATCATTTAAAATCACTGATCCATCTTTTCTTCCAAATTATTTTCTACTTTCTGGGTTTTTGTGACACCTTTTCCTCCTACTTCTCTTCCCATCTGCCTGACTGTTCCTTCCCTGTCTCCTTTGCTGAAGCTTCAGCCTTGTTATGACCTCTAACTATAAGAGTCCCCCAAAACTTTGTTCTTGGCCCTTTCTCCCCTCTATCTGTATTCTTTCACTTGATGACCTTATTGACTTACATGGATTCAATGATCATTTTTATGCTAATGATTCATATTTCTATGTTAAATACAGCCCTAGTGTCTTTCCCGAGGTTCAGTCCCGAATCACCAACAGCCTATTGAACATTTCAAACTACATCTGTTCCCTAGGGGTTTCAAATAAAAATTAACTCATTACCTTTTCCCCAAAAACCATCCCCAAACTTCCCCTATAACTTGAATATATCATTGTCCCAGTCATTCGGCTTTGCAGCCTCAATTTTCACTCATCCCATATATTTAATCAGTTGCTAATTTCTACTTCCACAGAATTTTTTTGATTACGTCTTCTCTGCATTCAAAATCATCATGATAGTTTAGGCCTTCACAATCTGGACTATTGAAATAACCTTATAATCATTCTCCCTACGTCATCTCTTCCTACTCCAAGTGATCTTCCACAGAGTGCTGAACCTAGAGTCAAATCCAGCTTTAGACACTCATTAGCTGTGTGATCCTGGGTAAGCCATTTAATCTCTTTTTTCCTTCATTTCCTCATACACTAAATGGGGATAATAATAGCGCCTACTTCACAAAATTGCAATGGGGATCAAATGAGGTAATAATTGTAAATCACTCAGCATAGTGCCTGACACCTAGTGAGCATTATATAAATATTGTTATTATTTTCTCAAAGGATAGATGTAATCATCATTTACCTATTCAATATTTATTGGTTTTAGTTAAAAGATTAAACATAAACTCCTTTGTTCAGTTTTTAAAGCCCCTGGAATTTGGCCATGAGATTGACAGAGAAGGTAGACTAACATGATGGGTAAAGAATGGAGCAAAAGCAAAAACAAAGGCAGAAGTAAAGAAGAAAAGAGAATTCTGGGTATGTCATAATGATGATGAGAAAAGACCAGCCACTGACCCAGCAGCTCCTCTGAAAGGAAAGTCCTTCCCCTGTGCCCTATATACACATAGACTCTACCAGCTTTCAAGCTGAGTTTCATTATCTTTGGCAGTTCCAAAATGCCTCAACTCTGTCTCATCCTTGACCATAGTCAGTTGCTTTAATGTCATATTGTGAGAAGCTGGCCTGTAGCCTTGCATAGCATGGGCTTTTGGGTTGGTCTCCAGGTTACTGAGTATCTTTTAACAATAAAAGAGACAACTATCCTGGGCAGCTCAACATCTGTGTCTTAAATGGGATAGCTTATGCTCCTTTGGGGCTTATAAATGAAAACATGCTTTCTGATTAAGGAAGGGCATGGGCAGATTTTCCCTATGAAACAGCACGATATTCCTTTATGGAGCTGCTTCTCAATGCTCTTTTCCAATAGTGTGTTTATGCTCCCAGAAACCAAGGCTTGTACTGCCCAACATTCATAATGTTGGTTGTTTTCTGAGCCTGGCAGAAGATGACCAGAATTAATTTGCCTTTGATCTAATTTAACTTTGAACTAACTTCCATATGTAATTCCTCTAGAGTCTACGCCAACACTTCGGGATCCACAGGCTCTTGAGAACCAAACGATTCTGACATCCAAATGTCTACACCATATCTAGTCACTATAAGGAACAGCATTACTCAATAGGATTAAAATAGAAAAAAAAAACCCTATATAATCACTGAATATTAGACTTACAAAGGAAGTTTAAATTTTGTGTAGTCCAAGAGACCTTAATTTGGGGTCTGTAATTTTTTTTAACATTTTTATTCCTGTTTTTCAATATAAGTGGTTTCCTTTGTAATCTTAATGCTTAATGCTTAAAAGCATTTTTCTGGAAAGAGTTCATAAATTTCATGAAACTACACAAAAAGCATAAGAACCTCTCAGATGAGGCAATGGGTGTGGGAGCTGGGAAGAGATATTTGCTCAAGATCACACAACTGGTAGTACTGTCAGATTCAGTGCTCTTTGGTTTATCCTGTAAAAGCTGAGCAAAAAGGGAGTTACTTGATTAAAAAGGAGTGTTCAGAGAAGGAAAGCCAAATAATGGTCTAGAATTTATTTAATATGAGGGTTAGTTGGAAGAAATGGGGATATTTAACCTGAAAAGGAGAAGTGTTAGGGCTGACATATTAACTGTCCTCAAGTATTTCAAAAGCTTAACTGTTCAAGAGAAATTAGACTTGTTCCACTTGGCTTCAGATGACAAAACTAGCAGCAATGGATGGGGGTAACAGCATAAGTAGGGCCATGAGGTTAATTTGGGATTTGTATAAGAAATGCCTTCTAAGAATTAGAGTTATGGGCTACCTCAGTAGGAAGAGACTTCTCCCTTGAGATCTTCCAATAAAGTCAAGATGACCATTTATCAAGTATAGGGGATTAAATGTCCTTCTTCCCTTGAGTAGAGTGATGAGTTTCTCTGTTGATCTTGTACAGGGTGGGAACTAGGGTTCCACTCTTTGGAGGGAAAGTCCAGAATCATAGAATGACATAATCTCAGAACTGGGAGGAATCCTAGAGGGCATGTACTCCAACCAATGAGTCCTCCAGCTCTGAAAAGGGAATCCGCTATACTTGATATTTGTGAAATAGATATGAAAAATATAGATGTGAAAGCTTTTCAGAATCTGTCCATGGATCACCTATTGGGGCATCAGTGGTTCTTTGGACCACTGTTCCCCTTTTCTATTACCCTCTTTTTGACACAGACTCATGACCTTTACGGCCTTTATGATAAGGAATCATTTACTACTTGAAGATATTTTCTCTACTGTTGTCTCATATTATTCTTTAACTCTTAGATTATTGTTAAAAATAATTTCCCCTTGGTATGTTTTACCAATATAAACCCTTTTGAGGGAAGCAATTATAGCAGGTGGGGTGAAAAACTGGACAAACAAAAAGATATTTGAGGAAATATCTCTTTGGGAATCAAAAGAGACCCAGGTTTGAGTTTTGGCTCTCCCACCAATTTCTTGTGGGATCAGTCTTATCAATAAAATGAAGATGTGGGATTATAGGACAGCCTGATTCTAATTTTAGTAGTCTAGGCTTCCATGTTCTGTATCCTCTGTGGTTGATAGCAACAATACTCTGGGATGAGAATCTTATAAAACAAGCAGCTAAGAGTACAGTGGATAGCACAGAGTGCTGATTATGAGTTAGAAAGACCTGAGTTCAAATCCAGCTATTTGTGTGACCCTGGGCAAGTCATTTATTTCACTTCTGCCTGAGTTTCCTCAACTGCACCTACCTTGAGCACCTACCTTGAAGGGATGTTACTGATCCTTCATTTTTGAAGAGAATCAATGATATATTATGGGATGATGTCTTGATATGTATGTGAATTGTTTTTAAGTGAAACAGTCACACAAATTCATCAGCCTCCCACTTTCTTCCAGTCATAAAGGTTGTTTATGTGATTGTGATGGAACCCATTTGTTAGCTTAGATGAGAATAGAATTGACAGGCAATCCTAAAGATAGCCTAGAGTCAAATGATACCATAGGGAGGACTCAGAATAGGGCAGGGAAAGCTTCTCTTCTCCATTCAGGAAAACTACTTACTAACATAGAGAAGGGAGGCTTGAACAAATGGCTGGTAATGATTCAGGGTCAAAGCCATATTATTTTTTGTTGTGCTAGGGAGATGGCAGGACAGAGGAGGAGGAAGGAAGGATGGCTATCATGCTGGTACTTAAGCTAGTTATAGCCAAACACCAACTGTGCTGACCTGTCTGTCCACAGTATATCTTTTGATCTCAGCACCCTCTTCCCTCTGACTGGAGGGCTTGGGGGAGTGGGGTGAAGTGATAATGAATTACTTTTAAGACCACCCTTTATGAAAAGTTCAAAATTTTCTAGCTAACTTCATTTGACATTATCAACTCTGCTCCACCACAATTCTCTTTATTATATTAACACCCTCAAGCAAGGGTGTATTGGATCCCCAATGGTTAAATTTTCAGTGGGAGTATTTATATCTCAGAAATTGCCAAACAAATGAGGGCTTGATTTATTGTTTTGTTGTTGAAACTAGGTAAGTAATGGAGAAAATGTTAACAATGCAGATTAAACTTAAATATGTGTCAGATCTACATTGCAAATATTTACCAGTACTCCCATGCCTTTGGGTGTATAGATTTCCATGCAGGTATAAATGATCTTAACATAAACATCACTTCTACTACCCTTCTATGGTGCCTGTTTCTATATTCTATATTTCACAATATTCTAGTCACAATATTCTCACAAAATTTCAATCATCTAAACATTCCCTTTTTCTTCAAGCACACAGTCCTCATATAATTCTTAACAATTCTCTGTATGTTCTTTAGGCTATCAGCATCCTTGAGGGCAGAAATCTATCTTTGAATTTTTTTTTTCTTTTTCTTTTGTGCATCCCCAGCACTTAGCACAGTACTTGGCACATAGTATGTGCAAACAAATTCTTTGAATCCACATAAATCATCAGAATTTTTATATATTACCAACAAAATCCAGCAGCAAAAGATACAAAGAAAAAATTCATTTAAAATAACTGTAGATAATATAAAATATTTGGTAGTCTACCTGCCAAGGCAAAGTCAAGAACTATATGAACACAATTATAAAACAGTTTCCACACAAATAAAGTCAGATCTAATCTCTTGGAAAAATATCAAGTGCTCATGGGTAGGCCAAGCTAATATAATAAAAATGACAGTACTACCTAAATTAATCTACTTATTCAGTGCCATACCAATCAAACTCCCAAGAAATTACTTCACAGAGCTGGAAAAAATAATAACAAAATTCATCTGGAAGAACAAAAGGTCAAGAATTTCAAGGGAATTAAATAAACAAAATGCAAATGAAGGTGGCCTGGCTGTACCAGACCTAAAACTATATTATAAAAGCAGTGGTCATCAAAAACATTTGTTACTGGCTAAGAAATAGAGTAATCGATTAGTGAAATAGGTTAGGTTCATAGGACAAATTAGTCAATGACTATAGTAATTTAGTGTTTGACAAACCCAAAGACCCCAGCTTTTGGAATAAGAAATCACTATTTGACAAAAACTGCTGGGAAAATTAGAAATTAGAATGGCAGAAACTAGGCATTGACCCATACCTGACATCCTATAACAAGAAAAGATCAAAATTGGTTCATGATTTAGACATAAAGAATGATATTATAAGCAAATTAAAAGAACAAAAGATAGTTTACCTTTTAGATCTGTGTAAAAGGAAGAAATTTGTGGCTAAAGAAGAACTTGAGTACATTATTGAATGCAAAGTGGATAATTTTGTTTACATAAAGTTAAAAAAGTTTTTATACAAACAAAACCAATGCAGACAAAATTAGAAAGGAAACAATAAACTGGGAAAAATTTTACATTCAAGGGTTCTGATAAAGACTTCATTTTTAAAATGTATAGAGAATTGACTCAAATTTATAAGAATTCAAGCCATTCTCCATTTGATAAATGATCAAAGGATATGAACAGGCAATTTTCAAATGAAGAAATTAAAACCATTTATAGTCACATGAAAAGATACTCTAAATCATTATTGATCAGAGAAATGCAAATTAAGACAACTTTGAGATACCACTACAAATCTTTCAGATTGTCTAAAATGACAGGAAAAGATAATGACGAATGTTGGAGGGGATGTGGGAATACTGGGACAGTAACACATTGTTGGTGGAGTTGTGAACGGATCCAATCATTCTGGAGAGCAATTTGGAACTATGCTCAAAGGGCTATCAAACTATGCATATCCTTTGATCCAGCAGTGTTTCTACTGGGCTTATATCCTAAAATGATCATAAAGGAGAGAAAGGGACTCACATGTGCAAAAATGTTTGTGCCAGTCCTTTTTAAAATGGTAAAAAAAAAAAAAAAAAAAAAAAAAAAAAAAAAAAAAAAAAAAAACAACTGGAACTGAGTGGATTCCCATCAGTTGGAGAATGGTTGAACAAATTATGGTATATGAATGTTATGGAATATTATGTTCTATAAGAAATGATTAGGAGGATGATTTCAGAAAGGCCTGGAGAGACTTACATGAACTGATGCTAAGTAAAATGAGCAGAATCAGGAGATTATTATATATGGCAACGACAAGATGACCAATTCTGATGGACATGGCTCTTGTCAACAGTGAGGTGCTTCAGAGACCACTTCCAATGGTCTTGTGATGAAGAAAGCCATATGCACCCAGAGAGAGGACAGTGGAACTTAATGTGGACCACAACATAGTATTTTCACTCTTTTTGTTGTTATTTGCTTGCATTTTGTTTTCTTTCTCATTTTGTTTTCCTTTTTTAATCTGATTTTTCTTGTGCAGCATGATATTTGTGGACATATGTATAGAGGAATTGTACATGTTTGACATAAAAAAAAGGTTCTTTGATTATTTGTATCCCCAGTGCTTATCACAGTACCTGGCATAAAGTGGGCAAAACTTGACAAATACTTATTGAATTGAATACTTATGAGATAATATTTATTTCCTTGGACTAACATTCCAACTCTACTTTAATAATCACACTGTAACATTTATATAAAGGCTATAATTTTGTTTTTGGTATCGTGCAGTTGTGTCCTCTATTCAAGATTCCACTTGGGAGTTAGCTATTTCCAGTTCTTCTTAATGTTAAGGTTTTTCCCCTGAGATAATCATTAATTTATCCTGTATCTATCTTATTTACATATTGTCTCTTTTATTAAACTGTGACTTCCTTGAGAACAGGCACTATTTTTGCCTTTGTATTTCAAATGCTTAACAGGTAACTGGCATATAGTAGTTAAATAAATATTTGTTGGTTGACAGGTTAATTGATTGTCCTCACAAAAAGCTAAAGTCAAAATCATTTTGTCATGACTATGAACAACCGCCCATGATGCAACTTTTTTTTAGCTGGGGAAGATTGATGGCTAATAGAAAACAACAAATAAAATGTCTAGTTAGCTTAGCTTGGTCCTATCAATGAAAAATTCAGTCAGTATTGATTTGAGGTTGTTTTTTGCTTAACTTGATCACCTCCATAGCTTTTGTAATTTAAATAAGTCTAAAGATCACTACATAGAGACTGTGGGGATGCCTAAGAGTTTTACTGTAAGATGGAGATTGTGTCTGGGTAAACACATTGGATTTTTCCTTCTGAACTGCTATATGAATGATGGGAATTTAAGGCAGCTTGTTCTCTCCCTAAGATCAAAATTCCTCAATTCAGTCTGAGAGTGTTTCTCTAAATCTCCCCTTTTTGTATCTCCAAATCTCCCCTGACTTTGTCCTTTAAGTATTTTTCCAACTCTTCCCTGAATTTACCCTTATCTCTCCAACTCCTTGATCTTATCCTTCAATCATTCTTTTTTATTCCTCCAGAATTTTGCCCTAAATAGCATTCTCTCCCACTTCTCTCTGAACTTAATTCCTGATAATCAAAACATCCCCTATCTCCCCAACTTTCCTAATTTCTCTCCCTTCCATCTGTCTATAAAAATTGCCTCTTCCCAAAGTATGGCACAAAATCATACTTGGTTTTGTTACTCATTAATAAAGATGCCTTTTGGCAGGGGGAATACCTCATTGTGATTCTTCACAATCTTTGTGCCCCATCTTTGCTCTTCTGAATCCTGTTATTTGGTCACATCATGAGGGTTAATAAAGAACCAAAAAAATCCAAGGAATCAAATGTCCTGAGTTCAAGCCTCAGCCTTGCCAACTAGCTGGATAGCTCTGAGAATGTTCCTTTTCTGATCCTCAGTTTCTTGTTTTGTAAAATGGATGTCATGATAGTTGTACTATTGAACATTTTGGGTAGTTGTGAGGATCAAATGAGAAAATAAGAGTCATGTATGTTGTACTCCAGAAAGCAGTGAATAATGGAGATGTTAATATGCTTATCAGAGAGGAGATGAGGAGGAAGCAAGGAGTGAGGTCAGGAATTCAGTGGTGACAGTGAGATCAAAAAGCCAAATCCAGAAATAAGAGACATGGAGGGCTGGGGTTGGGTAGTAGAAGCATCATTGCTTAGGCTGGAATGGGGTCCAGTGCAGAGACCTCCTAGGGACTTTCATTCACCACCAGGCAGCTCTTGGTGTATTCTTCCTGCATCCAGCAAGGGGTTCTTAAGGTGCTGTGTCTACCTGCTTCTCTGAAGAGTTTTGCCAGATGGAGCAAACAGACTGAGACTGAAAGACAGAAGAGGGGTAGCCCATTCTACATTTCTCTGCACACAGATGGTGGGGGCTCCTTCCTCTGGCTTCATTCCCCAACTCACCCTCTTCAGCTCATTGCTATGTGGAATTAACTGAGTGAAGATATTCTCATGGGAATATAGCCTTAAACTATATCTTAATTGTGACTTGAGATTTTATAATAAGAAATAGAGCTACAGCTGAAAGTTGCAGGTGTTTGTCCCCTCCTGTTTCCCACCACCTCTTAATAAGCATTTAAGTATTTCTTTTAAAGGCTATGATGGCTTTGAATTCTCCTATGCAAGAATATCTACTTGTATATCAGTTCTCTAGGGAAATATAAATTATTGACAATAATTGACAAGTCATTATTGACTTGTATTCTTTTGTTTCTGGATTAGATTTTTGAGATTAGAATGTGAGCCCTGAGTCCCCCCAAAAATGGGAGAAAAGGCCAGGTGGGGGTGGGGGCTCCTATGGTCAGGGACCTATTTAATCTGGTGTTTTGCAGTTTATACTCTTAGCTCCTCTTGCTGACCACAACCTTGTCTGATGGGAGATGCCCTTTCTCTGGAGATTGTAATAAACCCCTTTTTTTCTTTTTCTTATTCTGAGAGTTTCTGAGTTGTTTTTGTGGATGCTACTGTTCCATACAATGCTTGGCTTTTTCTGTGGCCGGGTTCTTCAAACAGCATAAAGCCAAGATACACTTTCTGTATCCTGATTTTCCCCAGACAAATATACAAAACCTGACCTAGGTCTTTCTTCCCACATCCTGTAGAGATGAACCTGTCCTCATTTCGCATTTGTGGCTCCCTGACTACATGCTGCAAACCACACAGTGATATCCCATCCCTCTATGCTGGCCTTTATTATTGCTTATCTTAGAGCATTCCCTTCACTGTGACTTCTGCTCTCTCTTCCTCCCCTCCCCTTATTTTGGACCACCATTTCCTGGTTGCCCCATTGAAGATTAGCTTAATGATTTTTTTTTCCTGTTCCCTCTGCCCCCGCCCTCACCTCCACCCCCTCTTTCATTTTGTCTTTTCAGCTTGGATTATGCTTGGTTATTGTATCTTGGTCGCCTTCCCGGATACCATCTACATCCTTGGGTCAAGTTCCCTCCCTCACCAGCCTGTGTTTGCAGTATTTCCCCATTTGGGTGTGCTCTGCAAATTTTTATGACATTTGTTTATTCTGTCTTCCAAGTCATTAGCAAAGATGTTAAATAAAGCCAGATCTAACCCTGATCCCCTTGGAACTGACCCCAGCTCCTCCCTCATCCCCTCCTGTTCTCAGCTGGAAACATTTCTGGATCCATATATCATTAGCCTTTATTTACGGTCTCTCAGCCAATTGTTCAGTCCATGTGACTATGTTCCTATCCAAGGTAATTTGAATTTGCTCTCCAGTTTAAATGGCAAAACATGCTGAGAGAGAAGCTTTGCCCAAGTCCAAATCCTTTCTTAAAGACCTGGCTGCAGCCTCTCTTCGCTGCTGATTCTCTTAAACTAAATCCTTTTCCCCCCCTTGAACTATTCCTGACTCTATCCCTTTCAGATGTTGATGCACTTCCTTTCCTAACATCTGCCCATTACTAGGGATACCCAATTTACTGGCAAGTAATTTCTATGATTAGTTCTTTTATTTTCTTTTTTGAACATCAGCCCATGTTTAGGATCTACCCCCCCCCTTCCCCTTAAAGTCACTACTAGACTGTTTAGTTCTTTTCTCATTGTTTTTTTTTTTTTTCCAAATTCTTTTTAGTAAGACATGAGGATTGTACTCAACCCTCTCCTCTTAACCCAGGAAGTTGTACCTCAGCAGAGATATCTGTCTGAATCAGAGTTAAGGGCTGCTGTAGCCAAGACCTTTTTTGTCCAGAAATTATTATATTACTTTATCTCATTTGGATAAAAGCATTTGAGGGTCACATAGTCTCTCTCTTTCTCTGTCTCTCTCTCTCTCTCTGTCTCTCTCTCTCTCTGTCTCTCTCTCTCTCTCTCTCTCTCTCTCTCTCTCTCTCTGTCTCTCTGCCTCTCTCTCTCTCTGTCTCTCTGTCTCTCTCTTTCTCTCTCTCTCTCTCTGTCTCTCTCTTTCTCTATCTCTCTCCCTCCCTGTCCCTCTGTCTCTGTCTCTATATCTCAGTCTCTCTGTCTCTGCCTTTCTGTTTCTGTCTCTTTGTCCCTATGTCTCTATCTCTATATCTCTGTTTCTCTGTCCCTATGTCTCTGTCTCTCTGTGTCTCTGTCTCTCTATCTTTGTCTGTCTCTGTCTCTGAATCTATCCCTCCTCCCTGTCTCACAATCTGTCTCTCTCTCTGTTTGCCTGTCTCTCCCATCTCCCCCACTTCTCTGCCCCTCCTGCCATCCCTCCCTGTCTATCTCTCTTTCTCTCTTCATTCTCTATCCTCTCTTTCCATCTTCTCCCCTTTCTTATCCTTCTCTTTTTTCTTCTCTCCTTTCCTTCCTTATCTTCCTTCAAAGCTCAGCTCAGGTGTAAAATTTTCTGTGACGTCCTCCCTAATCTCTCTAGCTCTTTTCCTCCTCAAATTACCTTGTATTTATTCGTCTATGTATAAGTTATATCCCTTCAGTAATGTGCTTTCCAATGTGGGGGCCAAGTATTGGGTAGTGACGGCCTCAAGTTATATCAAATTTTCTGTGACATTTTCCCTAATCTCCCTACCTCTTTTCCTCCTCAAATTACCTTTCATTTATTCATTTGTGCCCATGTTATATCCCTTCAGTATGGTGTTCTCCAAAGTGGGGGCTAAGTATTGGGCGGTGACATGACCTCAAATGGTGTCTCTTAACACACCACTCTCCTTCCTTTTCTTCATCATCAGCAGCAAGTCTTCCCTTGCCTCTTGCAGCTTTCCTCCAGTGGTTTGGCAAGCTATCCACTGCTCTCTTTTTGTTCCACAGCCTCCCAGGGTTGTGACTGGGGCACTTGGAGAAGTTGTGCAAGTACCTTGGGAAAATTCCCATCCTGTCCATGTACATTCAGCTTCCCAAGTTGCCTTCTGGATGCTATAACAGGTGACTTTTTTTTTCTGAGGCAATTGGGGTTAAGTGACTTGCCAAGGGTCACACAACAGCTACCTTTTAACAGGCAGTCTGTGGACTAGTGGACTTAAGACAGGTGTCCTGTAACAAGGCTAATCGGTAAGAATGACCTCCCTTCCTTTTTGTTTTTAGTGAAATTGAGTAAGCCAGTGCATCAGCAGATATGCTTGGGTTTTGATCTTCATTACCCATCTTACTACATTATCTTTTCTCTCAAGTCCCCCATCTTCTGAACCTCCCTATTTCTGTAAAGGGAATCACTAACTTTCCCATCTCTTTGCTTCTCAATCTCATCATCATCCTTAACTGCTGACAATTATCCTAACAACCAGCATTGCTGTCTTTATCATTGTTGTTTGGTTGTTCAGTTGTGTCCAGTTTTTCATGACCTCATGGACTAAGTTCATGGGGTTTTCTTGGCAAAGATACTGGAATGGTTTGACATTTCTTGTTCCAGTTTATCCCTGTTTTACAGATGAGGAACAAATAGAGTTTAACTGGCTTGCCCAGGGTCACACATCTAATAAATGTCTGAGTCTGAATTTGAATTCTGATCTTCCTTATTCCAGGCCCAGTTTTTTATCCATCTTGCTATCTAACTGCCCCACACAAATCTGATGGTTCAAGAGAATTTGAGGCAGCAGTAGCAATAGTAACTAGAGGCAATGGGTACAACAAGAATTTCTGGATCACTCCTTCTAGATCAAGAAGAGTTAAATACTTCTTGTTGTACTTGACAATGTCAAATTCTTAGACTAAATGGAAGATCCAGAGGTAAGCTTTCAAAGAGACATCAAGAAGGGAAGACAAAGTAACCAGAGTTGAGCAGCAATAAGAGTTAGTGTCATGATATGGAGAAGAAAACTTGAGTTTTGTCCTTACTTTCTTCTCTGAGTTATGGTGACTTAGCAGTTTGGGGGTTGGGATGGGTGTAATGTTCTTTTCTCTAAATTGTAATCATTCTCTGGGAGCAGGTTTCTTGGGGAGTTTCTAGAAGCAGCCTAAGTTTCAGTTCAGTTCAATAATCCCAAGTGCAGCCGGGAGTTAAAGTCCAAATCCTTTACTGTCTTTCTAAATCTTATCTCCTTCACTTGGGACTCGGCTAGTTTTCTGGAGGCCTTCCGGATCTGGTTTCAGTGTTCTCCTGACACTACTTCTCTGTCTTCCTTTGTTCTGTCTGACTTGTGAATCTTCTTGACTGAATCCTGACTCTGAATCCCCTTTGGCCCTGAGAGCTTCTTGCTTATATGCTGTCCACTGAGTACACACCAATCATTATATCACTAGGAAACCATTATTTGTTGTAGGATTAAATCAATGCTAAATTAGATTTAACCATTGTCTCTTCAATCCCACTGAGTACCTTGTTTCAAGTTCTAGCCCATAACATCTCCTTGTAGGATCAGATCAATCATGCTGAATCATGCTAAAATAGATAATTATTGTCTCTATCCATTCCAGTGACTTAGCACCTTGTAAGAATACTAAAATCTCCCCCTTTCTTTTGATTTAGAACATAGGGTGGTTATGACCTCCTTGACTTCTCAGGGAGGCGAGAACCCCCAAAAAAGAAAGTGATCACTCCTTCCCTGACTGCTCAAAAAAGAAGTGAAAACATCATAAAAAGGAGGTGATCACTCCCTCCCTGACTTTTCAGAGAGATGAAAACACCAAAGGAAATGGGAAATCAAATCAGATTAGCAGGTTTCTGAAAAAGCTCACTTGAAACAGGTATACATAAATCCATCAATATGGGAGGTATTACATATAATTACATAAATTACATAAGCACATAGTAACATAACACATGAGGAATTATACATAGCCATAAGTCCTAGAAATAGTCCAAAAGGAATCCATTGTCCATTAGTTCAAGTGCCAGGAATCCAAAAATTATTGCAAGTTTTGCAATCCTGCAATAGTCTCATCTTGTGTTAGGGAATCCAATGATTCCTGATGATTTTCAAGTGCTGCAATAGTCTTTAATCAACAATTTTTCATCTCAAGGAATCCAATGATTCCTGATGGTTTTCAAGTCCTGCAATAGTCTTATCTTGTGTTAGGGAATCCAAAGACTCCTGCAGATTTTGTTCTTAGGTCTTTCCCTTTGTTTCCAGATTTTTCTCTTTTTCTATTTCTCTCTGATGGACAAGGTGAATATGGTTTGTTGGCACCCATCTGATTCCTTCTCCAAACCCTCTCTCCCAGGCAGTTAACCTATCTGGTCCCTTCTATTTACCACTTTCTAAATCTCTTCTCATAATCTGGCAATTACATTGGAGCTATTTGTACTGGACACTGCCCTGCTAGTTTAAAAGGCCTGTATTCTCCCCAGTTGTAAACCCTTTCTGCCATCTGATGGCTTTTCGGCTGATTGATCACATCAGAGTCCTGACCTTCTAAAGATTCTCTGGGTATAAACTCTGCTGCCATCATGCCCCACCTATCTTTTGATTGAGGTCTTAAAGCTGGGCCCTGCCTCTTATTTCTCTGGGTCAATCTACATTCTGAGGCCCAGTGGAAGCCCTTGTGGCATTTTGGACATAGGGGTTTAGGTCTTCTCTCGCCCTGTCTTCTCATTCTATCTCCATGTCTACATTGGGCTCTTAGAGGTCCACCTTTTCCACATTGAAAACATTGAAGATTTTCTTTAGAAGTCCCTTGCCAAGAAGGACCCTGTCATTTCATGTTCAGCATGGTCTGGGTATATTTAGCATTTTGACCACCATAGCACAGCATTACATGATCTCCTCTAAAGAAGCATCTTTGTGTAGTCTCCATATAATTCTTTTGCAAACCTCATTGGCATTTTCCATAGCCAGATAGATGTCTGGTCATTATTTCTGTAGCTGAATTTTCTCTAATGGTTCCTGTTACAGGTATTTGCAAATGTCTCACAAAATCCACAAAGGGTTCATTGGGACCTTGCTCTATTTTTGTGAAGGCTTCACCTCCATCTTTCTATTGGAGGAGGAAACCCCAAGCTTTTATAGAGCCTTAGAAATTTGCTCATACACTGTTATGGGATAATTAATCTGTTCTGAATTCTCTCCATACTGACCTTCACCTGCTAGTTGGTCAAAAGTGAATTGTATATTAACTCCTGTTTGCCTATTGCATCTGACTTGAATCCTACATAATTTATGATACTCCGAAAGCCACAAAAAGTTTTGCTCAGGTTCTAAACATGTCCTTGCTATGGATTTCCAGTCATTAGGGGTTAGGATTTCAAAAGCCAAATTATCTAGTAACATTTTTACATAAGATGATGTAGCCCCATAAAGAGTGTAACCTTTTTTCAAGTTCTTAATTTTATCTAAACCAAAAGAAGTGTATCTTCTCCTTTTTTGAGTCAAGCTCTTCAATCATAGGGTATGCATTTATAAAATCAAATATATCCTCTCCTTCATTTTTTGCCTTAACCAATGCCTTTTCTAATCTCGTCATAGGCTGCTTAATAGGTGGTTCTGTTTGTGCCTCTCCCCTTCCTCCTTCTTCCTCCACCCATGAAGGGTTAATTGAGGGAGGTAAGTCAGGGGATTGGAAATGATCTAATTTTTTCTGCTGTGAATTCTTATCTGATTCTAAATTAATGCTAAATTAGATTTAACCATTGTCTCCTCAATTCCACTGAGTATCTTGTTTCAAGTTCTGGCCCATAACATCTCCTAGTAGGATCAGATCAATCATACTGAACCATGCTAAATTAGATAATTATTGTCTCTATCTAATCCAGGGACTTAGCACCTTGTAAGAATCCTAACAGGAGGGGAGCTGATTTTCTAGAGATTCAAGTGTTTTTTTCCTCCTACTAGATGACCAACAATCACTGAGTAGCACAATAAGTATGGAGAATGGGAGGTTTTTTAGGGGAGTCATTTAGTGAAGCTATCAAGGAGATGTCTTGGACATATAAGAACTCAGGCTGGAGTACTTCATTTTTTGGTATTTTCTGTCAAGTAAAATAAAATATGTCTGGTATATATTTTTCTAATCTGAGTGCTCATGTGGAAACTGAAAACATTTAAATTTGTTCTTTAGAGACATAAAAATGACCTATGTTGGGTTTTTTAAGAACAGAGCTTTGGTTTGAGGGAGACACTATTTAGAGGCTTGAGCTAAACTTGAGCTCTTAAAAGACAATGCATCACTGAACCATTCAACTTGATATTTCAAAAATTACTGATGGCTCAAAAATCACATCAGTTTTAGTGCTAAAGAATGTAGTTTCTTTTGGTCTAGTAACTAGTATATATTGAATGGGAATGAACACTTTCTTACAATGTCCTTACTTACCTTATGTTTCCATTCCTTATTAATTTTTTTCTAAAGTTGATATGACTTTATTATTTGCATCTAATTAATTTGAATACTGCTAACTCATTTTCATATCATGGGAATATTGTAATGAATGATAAATGACCACATCAAATTAAAACAAAAGAAAGAAAATATTAATAAATTTCAAGAAAGCAAAAAGAACATAAGATGTCTTAGATATTTAGAGAATTTCACTAAATCCCCACTAAATTGACCAATCATTCAAGAACTATTTGTTAAGTCTTAACATTTGTTAAGTGTCAGGCACATTGCTAGGTTCTGGGTATACAAGTACAACAATTAGGATAATTCCTACTCACAAAGAAGGAAACAAGTATTTATTAAGCACCTAATATATTTCAGGCACTTATGCTAAGTGCTTTTACAAATATTATAGTATTTGAATCTTCACAATAACCCTGGGAGTTAGATGCTATTATGATAACCATTTTACAATTGAGAAAACTGAATCAAACAGAGTTTAAGTGATATGCTTAAGGTCACACAGCTGTTAAGTCTTACTCTATAGAAGGCAATATTAATCCCTTTGATAGAATCAAAGCAAAGTTTCATATAGAAGGTGCAGAGCTGTGAGCTGCTGATTCTAAATTCATTTGCTTGATCATAGGAAGTAATTAAAGGCCCTCATTTTTCCTTGATGAAGCCCTATGTGTTGGAGGTAACTCAACTACATGAAACATCCTTCAATTTATTTTTGTACCTTTGAATCAATTTCTGTCGTCCAATATGAGCAGGTGACCATTTTATGACCACGTCATCAGATTTACCGTGTTCTACCCAACTTGTGATAACTTGTACCATTTTCTTCTGTCTAAACTAAGGAGAAGCCCATCCATCTTGTGTGGAGAGATTAGTTGCTTCACTCAACTCATGACTCTGCTGACATATGATTTTGCTTTTTTTCAATTAATGAAATTATTGTGTATTTAGTATTGATATTCTTGAACATCTAGACAACTAGGCCCCTAGAAGGAGGGGGTATCTCAGATAGTGAGAAAGATCTGAGACCCACTTCAGAAGAGGAGACCTTAGGTCTTTTAATAAAGTGCCATTGACTTTGAGCTCTGCCCCAGTCTCTTATTGTAGCTGGGATAATTTTAATTCCCACTGTGTCTGAAGTTACATTTGAACTCAAGCCTTTTTGGACTACAGGTGTATTGCTTAATTCATTGTATCATGTAGTTGTCCTCTATTTTAGTGGAGAAATAACAAGAGCATGTATAAGTATATGAAGGATAAATACAGATATTTAATATATAGTAGTTAATAGAAGGTAGTTTGGGAGAGAGAATACAATCAGTTGGAGGGATAAAGAAAGGACGTAAAAGTGAAGCTGTTATTGAAGTTGAGGAGGGAGTAAAAGGAGGGTCGTTTTATGGTCATCTTCCAGTTGTCAATGCTCTTCCCACTTACTTTGCTTTTATTTTGTATTTTGTATTCTTTTTACTCATCTTCATACACAGTCATCTGTCCTCCTCCATGTAGAATGCAAGTTCCTTCAGAGAAAGAATCATTTTTTTGTTTTGTTTTGTTTTGTTTTCTTAGCACTTAATGCAGTTTCTAAAACATAGGAAGTACTTAATAAATGACTGTTGGATTGGAATGAGTCCCCTTATCTAGCCTTGCTTCCATCTTGCATTCATGTCTTAGATCTGAATTGAGACCACAATGATCTCTTTAGACATTTCCTCCTTTCCTTTCTGGTTGAAAACAATTTTATTCATAACTTTAGAATTTTATTCTTGAGAATTTCCTATGTCTCTTAGATTGATTTTCCCTGACAGAATTTCAAGCCACTGAGTCTTTCTTGTGTGTTTTTTTTTGAATCTTTTGGAAGCTGCTGTCTCTAAATATAATAAACATGTCAGAATAGTCTTGGCTTTCCTCTACTTCACAGAATCAAAATTTTAGTGGTAGAGGTGATACTAGCAATCACTGAGTCCAACTGCTACCTGAAAGTACCAGCCATTATAATATGCCCAACAAGTAATCATCCATAGATAAAAGATTTAAAGCTGCAAAGGTCTTTAGAGATGGTCTAATCCAAATCATTCCCTAAAGGAAGTCACTCTATAATTTACCTAACAAGTAGTTTTCAGTCGTTGCTTGAATACCTTCAAATAAGAGAAACATTCCCCCTCTGACACAGCTCACTCCACTTTGGAACAGCTCCAATTGTTAGGAACCTGACATCAAACATACCTTGCTTTCCTTTTAACTTCCACATATTGCCCATGGTTTTGCCCTCTAGAGAAGAATAGAATAAATTTAGAACTTGACATCAAACCTACATTGATTTTCTTTTAACTTCCACACATTGCTCATGGTTTTACCTCTAGAGGACAATAGAACAACTTTAATCCCTTCTCTAATCCAATCCCAATATGACAGATCTTCAAATACTTGAAGGCAGTGCTCTTGCCCCACTCCTTCCTCACCCAATCTTCCCTTTGTCAGGTTAAACATCCCCACTTCCATAAACATATCCTCATATGACATGATATGGACACAAGACTCTTAAATCTCTCAATATACCCTCCTCTACATCCTCTCCTACATACCAATTTCTTCTTGAGCTTTCTTTATTATGAATTCAAAATTGCTTCCAATTGCTTCCAATGTTCCTATCATTTTTACTTCAATAGCCATTCTACATACTTATGAGAATCAGGTCCAGGAAAATAGTTCCTCTGTCACTTTCTCTGTCTTTGAAAAGGTAAAATTATGAAAGCAATTTATGAATGTATCTATTTCTGTTTTTGGCAGAGAGATCCAGCAGATATCCAGCTAGACAATGTTCTCAATTGCTACAATGCCACACTGTAGTATTGCTTGAATTCCTATTTGATTTCCTCCTTCCTTCTTTTTTCCTCCTATTCTCATTCAAGTACTTGTTGACTTTGCTTCTTCAGATTCCTATATTTTCCTATGCAAATGTATCTTTTTAATATATAAGGCTAATCCCACTGCTTTTTGACTTCTGGACTTCTTTCTCCAGTAGGCTTCTCATCCTTTCTTCTATTCCTTCCTCTGATTGACCAGCTTCTCCCAGAGACTCTATTTTAAAGAAATTTTCCAGGCTAGTCAAATTCATCTCTTTAGTTGTCTTTGGGCTTTGTTCCTGATTCTCAAGACTTCTTGCTCTACCACTGTGCCCCATTCAACCACCCCTCCCATTTTAATTTCCTTTGATGTGCTTTCTCCCCTCATTAGAATGTAAGCTCCTCAAGGGAGGGATTTATTTTTCTCTCTGCTTGTATTCGGCACAGCAATAGCTTAGCAATTAGCAAAATGCCTGCTTTTAATAAATGTTCCTTGACAATTTAATTGATAACCTTCCAGAGTCCTATTCTGTTTATGAATTTCATCCATCATACCTTTATTACTTACTTCAAGGATCTTTAATTTTATTAGTTAGTATGCCCTGGTCTGACACAATCTAGATGGATTAATAGCAATTCATTTATAATTTAGTAGAAGGTACTCAGCATTTTTTATGGTAGAAAAATTATCATACCATGGCCAACCTGGTGATGAGGCTTTCAAAACTTAATCAGTTTAAGTCGCAAGTTAAGAGATATATGTTCCATCTCTGTATCCAGATTTGAGAATATTCAACTTTTATAGAACTTGCCATATTTTGTATATTACTACCATATCCTTTAGGATCCCAGGGTCATTTTGATACAACATTGAAACATCTGTGTAGAGCTCATGAGATAATATATCTAAAGTTCTTTACTCTTGTGTTCCTTTGCTCTACTGTCAGAGAAGCACAGAAAAACAAGATAGTTGGACAAATATCTCCAACTCCAAAGAAAACATTTTGATGGACAATTTCTAAAAATCACATTTGCCATCACAGGAGGAAGAATAAAATAGAATATGCCATTTAGGGAAAGCAAGGTGGTGAAGTGAGTAGAGTGCTTAGTTTCTTTATTTTAATATTGTGAGGATCAAATGAGATATTTGTAAAGTCCTTATAGCACAGTTCCTGGCACATAATAGATCCCCTATAAATATTAGTTATTATTATTATTTTCCTGCTCAAACATAACCTTCCAGTTACCGTCTGTACTGATCCATGCTGCTCTGGGAATTCAATCTGCAGATCTAAAAAACATCCCATTTTCTTGGAATCCTTCTCATTGTTATCCTAGTCCTTGAAGGAATGTGCCCAGAACATTCCCAGAATGCCAAGACATCTGCTCATTTTTGCATGGGATAGATTACGGCTCTTGACTTTCCCAGTCACTAAACCAGCCCTAGAGAATCCTGGAGTGGACAATCCCAGGAGGTGATTGTTCCAGGAAATGAATTTTCATTTTCTGATAGATTTTCATCCAAATGTTCTCTGTCAGAGTAACCCTGTTGCATGTGTTAGACATTTCACTCTGGTAGGGGCAGCCAGTGCGTGTTCACATGTGTAAGTAGGGTTTGATTATAAAGGGACACAGATGCACTCACTTTCATTTTTTCTAGAAGGAGGGGTAGCTTGGTTGAAATTAAGAGTTCTTCACTCTTCTTGGTCTAAAGTGTTGGGCTTGAAGTCAGGAATAGCCAAATTCAAATCTGGCCTCAGATAATTACCAGCTGTGTGATCTTGGGCAAGTCACTTCACCCTGTTTACCTCAGTTTCTCATTTGTAAAATGAACTGGAGAAGGAAACAACAAACTCATCTAGTATCTTTGCCAAGAAAATACCAAATGGGGTCATAAAAAGTTAACAAAAAGTTTGATGACTGAACATCAAAAACAAAATGGAGACAGTAATAACATCTACTTCTTGGGAGGGATGTAAGGATAAACTAAGATAAGATTTTTATGATGGGGGTTGAAATAAAATGGGAAGGAGGTTCCAATCCACTGTGCAATTTTTGTTATGGAACTGAGTATCCAGTTAGAATATTATGGAATCTCCAAGGTAGACGGGGTCTTGGTGATCTGGTCTAAATTCCATCCCAATTTTAAAATTCCTTCTCAAAAAAGAATAGTCAGATAAGAACCCTAAAATACCCCAAACCCCAAAGTTTCCAGGGCTCCCAGTTTCTTCTTTCTCCTACCAAAGATTTGGCTTTTTCTGTTTCCCTAATGTAAATGTGCTGTGACAAGTTCACAGTGTATAACAACAACATTTCTATAATGCTTATTATAGAAATCATCATACTAAGTGCTTTATAAATATTATCTCATTTGATCTCACAACCATCTTAAGAGGTAGGTGATATTATTACTATTATTATGACCATTTTACAGAGGAGAAAACTGAGTTAAAAATAAGATAAATGGCTTTCCCAGGTCATGCAACCTGAGAAAGATCTGACAATAGATTTAAACTCAGGTTTTTCTAAGTCCTAGTGTGATACCTAGCTGTTCTCCATGCTGGTGAAGAACTAGCAATTATATGAAGTATGTGTATAAAGAAAATGAATACAAAGGAGAAATCACCTCCCGGGATTGCCCCATGTTTAAATATGAATTATCTATGGGAGATGGAGATTTATAATTTAAGACTCAGCTTCTTAAACTGTGGGTCATGATCCCTTTTGAGGTTGTATAATGGAATGTGGAGGTCATGAAATTATGATTTATTAACAGTAAATGTTTAATTTGTATACCTATTTTATATATCTATATACTCAGGATCACATAACATTTCTCAGATGAAAAGGTATCTCATGTGGGAAAAAAAAAAATATAAGAAATCTTGGTTTAAGGGACCTTGAAACATCAGTGCCTAGCACAGAACCTTGCATACTGTGATTGATTAATAAATGCTGGTTCAATTTGATTGTGATGGAGGAAAGGAGAGAGGAAGGAACAAACTCATTCTGAATTTGTTCCAAATCTTGTTTTAGGACAAGTTTTACTGAAGTTTTTTCCCTCCTACAAGAATCTCCCATAGCATCTAGAAAAAAAAAAAAAAAAAAAACACTCACTCATATCTAAAGCCACTTCTCAGAAAGGTTTTTAACAGACTTGGAGAGAGAAAAGGGAGTTAGTTTTGAGGGGAAGCCAGTTCACTGATCTCTGATCCTATCTCCAGTCTGCTTTCCAGAGTACTGTAAATCCCATCCTAACTCTTTGACCTTTCCAGAGCTCCCTTTTGATCCCTCTACTCTTCACTGCTCTATCTTTACAAGGTTTTTAACTCCCTCAATTTGAGATAAGCCTGCTATAGAGGTCCCTGTAGGTGTCCAGGTAACATGTTACTGAGACTCCTGAGGTCAGGCCCTCTATGAATAGAAAGAAGTGCCTTCATACTTATTTGAATCCCCAAATGAAAACCAGATGTGGTGGAATATTGACAAAACACTGTAGATACAACTTTATTAAAGGTTGCTTGTGGGGCAGCTAGGTGGCGCAGTGGATAGAGCACCATCCTTGAATTCAGGAGTTCAAATCTGGTCTCAGACACTTATCACTTCCTAGCTGTGTGACCCTGGGCAAGTCACTTAACCCTAGCCTCAGGGGGGGGGGGGAAAGTTGCTGTTCTTATCATGAGCTCTTTAGGTTCTTCTGAGATGGAATCCCACCTATTTCTACCCAACAAAAACCCTTCTAACTATAGGAAATCTTGTAGGGTCCTTCTGGGAGTTTAAGTTTCCCAGTGGAGTTAAGTTCCCAAGAAGTAATGACCTAGGTTCTCATTGCCTGAAATGGTCTCATATTCCTATTTTAATAAGAAACAAGAAGGTGAATACCTGTGCCATTAGCTATCAGATCCCTTAGCTTAGGAAGCAAGAAACACTCCGCCCTATAGGATCTTTGCATCCATCCAAGATGGCATGCTAGATGGTTAGAGTGGATAGAGAGATGAACTTGAAGTCAAGAAGCCCCAAATTCACAATTCCATGATTTAGAATTCTAAATTTCTTCTTTAATCATTACATTTCATCTTTCCACCTCTCCCTCTGCCCTTCTCTTCCTAAACCAATTTTTCATCTTTGTCAAACTATGACCTCCAGACTCTTAATAATATCCCTATTCCAGATCACTGGTTCTCAGGATGTGGTTTGGGGATCCCTGAGGGGTCCCTGGGAGGTTGCTCCTCTATTCTACAGTTCTTCATTCTCTTCTCTATTACTGTTGTCTTTGGAGAGGTGGCTCTTCTTTCCATTTTTAGTTTATCTGCTTGAAAAAAACTCCATCCCCTCTCACTCTTTCTTAGAACTTGCCCCTTCAATCATCCCTCAACTCTCTCTCATTTTCATTCTCTTCATATTTATTGACTTCTTACTTCTTACTCCCTAACTTCCTTTATGTCCCAACTGGAGTCAGGAAAACCTGAGTTAAAATTGGCTTCAGACACTTACGAGATTGTATCACTGGGTAACTCACTTAATCTCTGTATTCAGTTTCTCCATCTGTAAAATAGACAGTATACACTTTGAAGGATTGTAAGGATCAAATGAGATATTTGTTAAAACTGTTTAGCACAGTGCTTGACATATAGTAAGTGCTATATAAATATTTACTCATTTTTCCTGTTTCCCCCTTTCAGAGATGCTGTGAGATCAAAACTATTTTAGTAATAATACTAAGTTATTTTAATTTATAATATAGTATATAAATATAACCTAAAGAAATAAAAGACTTTTGTGGAGTACTTTTCAATAATATTTAAAAATGGGAAAGGGAACTGAGACCTAAAGGTTTAAGGTTCTAAATGATGTAGATATTCTTATTTTCATGGTAGTGACTCCATGATTGACCAACTTGACTATTCACATTTTCAGATATTTAGCCTTAAAATGAGAAGTTTATAATTGGAAGGAACTTTATTTTAACTGGAACCCTAGTCTAACTTTTATATTATAGATAAGGAAACAGAGGCAGAGAGAAGTTAAAGTGGAAGAAGCCATTCTGATACCAAATCCAGCAATCTTTCTCCTGGACTGTGCTGTCTTGCCCCAGGTTCCTTGCTCTATCATCATCCATGCCTTATCAAACCCCAATCAAGCCCCACTGTCCATTTTCTTTGATCCTACTTAAATGTGGCTGAACCCTGCTAAAGAAAATCATACCATTGTGATGCCTGAATCTGGTGTAAATTCTTGCTATTTAATGTCAACTGAGCTTTAATTACTGATAATCCCTTTACTCTTCCCCAGTTGCTAATATCACATTTTCCCTAATAGTCATTCCAAATCTCTTCCTACCTCTTCTCAGCAGAGCACCTAGAGTCCTAAATTACTAAAAAAATAGAGGCCATTTCTCACAAATTCTCCTTTCTCCTCTGTTCTATAGTTCAAAATCTATAGTACCTTATTCTTTCCTCTATTCCTTTTGTTTCTAAGGAAAAGATGGCTCTTCTTCTTGCCAATTCCAGTCCCTCTGCTTGTATATTTGATCCCGTTCCCCACGTCATCCCTTTGAGAACTTGTGCCTTCAATCATCCCCTAACTCTTAACTTCATTCTCTCCATATTCACTGACTTCTAACTTATTACTCCCTGACTGCCTTGTAAGTCCCAACTAAAATCCCATCTTCACTTTAAGTCTTCCCTAACTCCTCTTAATTTTAGTTTCTGTCCCCTGTTAATTACTTCCTATTTATCCCATCTATATTTATAGAAATATTGCTTTGTACATATTTGTTTGAATGTTATCAACTCCACGAGAACAGGAATTTCCCGCTGTTAATTACTTCCTATTTATCCCATCTATATTTATAGAAGTGTTGATTTGTATATATTTGTTTGAATGCTATCAACTCCAGGAGAACAGGAATTGTCTTTTGCCTCCTTTGTATCTCCAGTTCTGAGCACACTACCTAGCCATAATCTCACTCTTGAATTCAGTCCCACATCTCCAGATTTCTCCTGGATCCCTATACCTAGATGACCCATTGGCTCCTAGTTTACCAGTTATCCAGCCATTCCCCCCCCCCAACCTCTCTTCCTTTTGTCTGTTGGAGACAATATCGACCTTTCAGTAATGCAGATGTATAGCCTAAGAATCATATTTGACTCTTTCCTTCACTCCTCATATCCAATAGTTGCCAAGTGGAGTAACAGATGGAAAGATCTAAGGAAGATCTGAGAGCAAATCTGATCTCAGAAATTTTCTAGCTGTAGAATCTTGAAAAAGCAACTTAACTTTTGTCTGCCTCAATTCCAGCATCTGTGAAATGGGGATAATGGCACCTACTTCCTAGGGTTTTGAGGGTGATCTTTATAAAAAGTACCCTAAAGTACTTTATAAATGTGGGCTATCATTATTGTTGTTGCTGTTATTTTTATTAATTTATTTCCACATTTTTCAATCTATCCCCTTGTCTCCACTCACAGCATAGTTCACAATCTCATCACTTGTCACCTGGACCCTAGCTTCCTAATTGGTCTCTTTGTTTCTAGTCCCTCATTTTTCCTTTTCCTCTACAGTTAATAAAATCTTCCTAAGTCTCAAGTTTGACCATACCAGGCTCCTGCTAAGACAACAACAATAGTAATAGCAATAGCAACAACAACAGCAAACTTTCAGTGCCTTTCCATGCAAATCCTTCAGCCCTCCACAAAGTCACTTTCACTTACCACTTCAGACCTATTTCAAACTATTCCTTTTTATACAATCCATATCCCAGCTAAATCAGGCTAGTCTCTTTTTTCCAAAGTTAACCCATCACCTTCAGGTTCCATGCTTTTGTTCAGATTGTCGACTTCTTCCCAGGAGTGCCCTACGTTCTAAAGTCTATTTCTTGAAATCCCCAGCTTCCAACCAGATACTGCCAGTTATCTTGTCTTTGTACCCCCAGTATTTAGCATGAAACTTTTTACATTGCTTCATTAATCTTTGAGAATTGAATCCCCATATTTAGTACCTAAAATCCCAGCTTTTCAATATCTCCTTTGTGTTTTCATTACTTACAATATAGAAAAAAGTTATTATTTTCTAAATTAATTCATGGGTTGAATGCAATACCCACCGAGAACTAGAAAAACCAATTTAGATAACCAATTTATTTGGGAAAATAAAAAAGACAAGAATATCAAGGAAAACTATTATTTTAATTTAGTGAAGGGGGAGATATGTTTCCATAATTCAAAATATATTACAAAGTTGTAATTATCAAAACTATCTAGTACAAGATTTAAAAACTTTTAAAAGACAAATCCCTGCAACACAACAGAATTGAGAAATAGAACAAAAAGTAATCAAGAGATTGATGCCTGATAAAGCCAAGATTATAGAACACTAGGGAAAGGATCATAATTCAATAAAAATTCTTGGGAAAAATTATGTATCAGTGTGCCAAGAAGTAGGTTTGCATTTATACCTCACACTGTATCAATTATCTAAATGTAAAACTCCATTAAAATATAAAATGAAAAAGAGTAATATATCAGATATCCCAGAAGTCTGTCAAGTTTTAATACCTGTCCCAAAAGTCTTAGTGTAGTTTTATGCTTTAGTACTTTAAAAACTGATATATTGCCTTAAGCTATTCAAGATTAAAACCACACTAAAACTTTGAGACCAGACTGTGTAATGTAATAATAGAGAGGAGAAACTTTTTTATTCCTAAACAAATGGAAGAAATTGTTGGATATAAAAACTATAGACACAAAACCTCCAAATTTCATCCTCTATAATCAATTAAAAAATAATTTGTTGAAGTACTTATAAAAACTATATTTGATAATTCTTACTGACATTCAGAAATTATAAGTATGTGATACAAATATATAATACTTAGAGCCATCTCCCAATTTTCAAAAGAGTAAACCTCAATTGTAAATGATCAGAGGACAACACATTCAGAACTGGAAGGAAGGAATTTAGAGATAATCTAGACCAGGGCTTCTTCAACCTTTTCCATTTTTTGACCTTTTTTTTCCTGAGAAAATTTTGAATGACCCTTAGCATATATAAAATAGGTATGCAAATCAAACATTTACTGATAATCAATCATCATTTTGCAATCCCCACATTTAGTTATGAGATTCCATATGGGGTCACAATCCACAGTTTAAGAAGCAAAGATCTAGACCGATCCTTCCATTTTATAGATGGAAAAATAGGGCCTCAGTGAGATTAACTTATTTGCCCAGAGTATCACAGGTAGCTAGTGTCTGAAGCAGGGTTATGGCCTCAAGCCTTCTGGGCTCTTAACTCCACCACTTTATCCACTGTCACCTTGTTGTCAATTATGTCAAGTTGTTAAAACATTGGGGTACTTCTTAAATCCATCAAACTGGGTTAAAGAGAGTTAAACATCTAATTACATTGAGAATCAGGGAAGTCTTTTTGAAAGATACTTTTCATACATAGTAAGAATGTCAAAGCTATTGATAGTTATTGGCCCAGTGATCCCACTCACTAGGACTCTAACCTAAAGACTGATTTAATGTTTTATTTAGTCAGTTGTTCTTAATGGTGGATATTAAGGAGAAGGTGTGTGAGGATAGAGACTATGACTAAATTATTATAAGCAAAACGGGTTGTTGTAGCTTAAATTGATACTATAAAAAGCAATAACGCAGGATATAACTAAATGAAGGAGAAAAAAGTAAAGAGCAGTTATGACCCTTTATACCAATATTGGAGTAGTTCCTTGTTGAGACTTAAAAAGGGAATTGTCAGCTTTATCAAAAAATTTAAATAAACTAGTCAATGCTGAAAGCTGAAAGCTCTTTTACTAATGATGTTTAAGGAAATAAATGTGGCTTAATTGGAGCATCTAACTCAAGAGAGTTCAGAGTGAGAGACAGAGTCAATATAAGGACATAGGGACAGAGGTATCTGATGCCCCTAAACAGAGGGCACTCATTCCCAAACTAGAGCAGCTGCTGACATTACCATAATGAGACAGGAAAGGGACACCAGTAGGGATGTCTTAAGATTCTTGAACCTAATGACATTTGTGACATGGGAGGTGAAAGGAGTACACAGTGGTCCTTCAAGGAGCTGTCCCTGGACTTGGTGTATTTTCTGCCAGGGTCTTTCACAGTTTGGTGGTGGAGTCTGACATCACTCCATGCATTAGAACAGCTGAAGGATCCTAAGAAGAACATTAATTTTATCAGGATGGTCTCAGTGAGGTCCCTCTGATGGGTTTCCCATCTCTGAAGTCATATACAAGGAGTCACTAATCAATGAGGTCACTTGAGAGCATAAAAAGGGATATGTTTTGCCCATAAGGATCCAAGAAAAGGAGGGGAGGTTGACAAGTACCATGCCCAAGAGCAAAGGTAATCTATTGGAGAAAGCCAAGGTTTGAAAACTCAGAGATTTTCTGAGACTACAGCAGTTAACAGATTTAAGTCACCTTATGAAACAGAGTTCAGTAATGGAATAAAAAAACAGAATATGTTACCAAGAATACTTTTAAAGTATAAGAAGTCAGATTTAAAGTAAGGAATCAGAATAAAATTTGCTATGTTTCAGCCAAATTTCAAAAAAAATATGAAAAATTCTTCAAAACTCTTTCTATGAGCCAAATATGCTCCTGATACTCATATTGGTGAAAAAGAAAGCAGAGAAAGTTAGAGACCCATATCACTAATGAATAAAAAATAAAATAAAAACAAAAATGCTAAATGAATATTGGCAAAGAGATCATAGCATTATGGTCAAACATGATTCATTAAAACAAAGTTGGATTTATATAACTAATGCAAAGTTGATTCAATATTAGGAAAACAATTGGGTATAATAAATCATTTTAATAGTAAAAACAATAAAACCACATGATTATTCAAGTAGATGTAGAAAAATCCTTCAATAAATGATGCACTCATTTATATCCAAAATACCACAAAACATAGGAATGAAAAAACATTATATTACTAGATGTTTTTCTCTGAAAAGTAAAAGTTAGCATTTTGACAAGAAAGCACCATAGAAAGGTTTTCCATTAAAATTAGAAATGATGCTGGAAAACTATCATAGATGTTATTATCTGAATCTATTAAAAAATTTTAGCTATAAAATGAGACAAAAAGAAATTAAGAGAATAAATATTCTCCCAGAGAGAAGCAAAATAACTTTGTGAAAGATAACTTGGGTTACTTGGAAAATCCTAAGGAATCAATAACAACAAAATTAATTAAGATAATTTTTGCAATATGGCTAAATAGAGCAACAGAAGCTTTAGTATTTCTATATATTATTAACAAAAAATATTGAAAGCTGGGAAAGAAGAGAAACATGGTGATGTTCCCAAAAAAGAAGATATTTTTTAAAAAAAGAGGAAAGCCATTGAAACAATGTTAAAAGTGCACCAAGCAGAACAGAAGTATAGAAGAAATCACAATCATGCAGGAGAGTTTTGAAATTAATAAGTTCAATTTTTTCTTTACCTTTTTTAAAGCAAGCAATATGGATTGTAATTATCTCTTTATATACAATCTTTTTTTTGTTCTACTTTGCATATGGAAATGATAATTTTATGTGTTTGAGAAGTTCTAAATAAAAAATCTAAAGTTACAAAAAATAAAGTTAATTAAGAAAATAAAAAATAAAATGAGCCTTTTGCAATAATAAATGAATTAATTAAAACACAGACTGAACTATTTGGGAGGATAAGACCATCATGTAGTACAGCATGAGGAAAAAGTCAATGAGTTCGGTTCTGCTTGGCAAAGAAATCCTAGTTTTTCCCTTAGATACCCAGAGGCCAGAGGCCAGAGCCAGAAGGATATTGGAGACATAAGACATTGGTTAGATGCTAATTAGAGGAAAAAGTAGAGATAGCATGACATGATGGTGACTCACAATTTCAGGGAGAAGATCAACATGATTCTTAACCCAGATTCCTCTATGAATACCTTAATCAGCCACAAACCATGTGGTAAAACAATATATTTAATACTCTTCGGTCATGAAGTTTTCCCAGAGAAGTCTATAACTATATAAAGTTGATATAGAGAACGTTTTCTCATTGATAGCTCCTTAAACTAATGGAATTGCATGTATGAGTCCAAAAAAAAAAAAAAACTACACAAGAAACAGAACATGGTGATATTGGAGGAAGAATGAAAGATGTTTCTGTGAATATTTATAATGAGTCAAATCAGTCTTTTAAAAGGTTAGTAACTACAATTATCCCTTCCACATTGCAGGGATTTAGGGATTGGTGACACTATGATCTGGAAATGGGCATAAACATTTTTGACCCTCCTTTTGTATCAGAGAAGAAATCTGATAGTTTATTGTATTGAAAGTATTTGGTCATTGGCTCTGTGTGATTTGATGCATTTACATGTCATCTGTAGCTTCCACAAAACTCTCCCCAAATTCCCACTTAATTTCTAATGTTGACTTATGATGTATCAAAATGATCTTGGAGAAAGTTGGAAGAGGGATGGAAAAGAGATAACTATACATCTAGGCTGGGAGATATATGGCTTTCTATTTGCAGTCCAGTATGGTCTTTTTAATTACAGTTTCTAGTAAAGGAATTCCAGATATTCATATGTTTCTTTGTGTGTTAAGAATCTTATGAGGAAGTGAGAAATGAGTTATAGTTAAATACATTTAAAACTTCTTGTGGACGTAATTCAAGGTAGGAACAGAAAGTATCAAATGAGAGATACATTTATGAAATATTGTATGTTGTTGGGTTAGTCTTTCAAAATCCTAAACAGCCTAGAAGATCCTGTGCCAAGAAATGTACTCAATTATATGTATATGTGTGTACATGGGTTTAAATGCTTATATGTAGGTATTGGGTAGAAGGGATGCTGTCTACTGTAATTATGGCAACTTCTTAAACTACTTTTATGTAATCAGTCTACTTGGGGAACTAAACTATCCCTTGAAAAATATTTCTAATAGGTGAAGGATTATTCCTTTTAAATGAAGCGATCAACTAATAAATACCATTATTACATCTATATTGGAGGCTCTATGGAGGTCTTCTAACACTTTACTTTCCTCACGTACTTTTCCATCCAGTGTCACTGATTTCCTGGCTGTTCCATGATCAACACACTCCTGTTGGCTTCATTCCTGGAATAAATACTCTCTCTCCTCAACTCTATCTACTGACTTTCTTTGATTTTTTAAAAGTCCCAATTATAATGTTTATTTCTTAACTTAATTCTAATGCCAACATTCTGCTTTCAATTTTCTATTTATCTTTTAGATAGTCTTCTATTTATATATTTGTTTACATGTTGTCTTTTTCATTGTCTTGTAAGGTCCTTGAAGGCAGGGACCATTCTCCAGAGCTTAGCACAGCGTCTAGCATATAGTAGGCACTTAATAAATATTTATTAATTAATTGATTTTAAACAAGCATTCAAATTCACTGCTGATCCAGCTGTGAATTGGTCTTATAGTTTTGAAAAAATATATGGAATTATGCATGAAAAATCATGAAATTCTCTGTAGTCTTTGACACAGTAGTCTTATTACTTAGTAAGTTTATACAGTCTTTCTTCTCTTTTCCTCCAAGAAAGACCCCTACTATACAAAATAATTTGCTAATTGCTCTAGCAAAAACTTAGAAACAAAATATGTTTTCAGTGATTGGGAAATTCATGTACAAAATGTTGTATGTACATATAATAGAATATGATTGTGTACAATGACAAAATCAAAAAAAGAAAAGCGTAGAACTATCTCTCTCTCTGTCCCAACCTTGCACTAGAGATGAACACCATTTGACACAGATGTATACATACATACATATGTGTGTAATATATATGTACATATATGTATGTGTGTATACATATAAATATATAAAACTATACTATATATACTTCTACCGTTTCTTCTTTTGGGAGTGGATAGCATCTTCTTCATAGGTCCTTTGCAGTTATTTTGAATATTTGTAATATTCAGAATAACTAAATCATTCACAGCTTTTCTTCAAACAATATTGCTGTTACTATATGTAATATTCTCTTGGTTCTGCTCATTTCACTCTTCATTAATTCGTGTATATTTTTTCATGTTTTCCAAAAATCAACCAACTCAACATTTCTTACAACACAATAATATTCCATACAATTATATACCATAGTTTGTTCAGCCATTCCTCAATTGATGAGCATCCTCTCAATTTCCAGTTCTTTGTTACTGCAAAGACAGACAGCTGGTATAAATACTTTAGAACATATGGGTTCTTTCCCCTTTTCCCTGATTACCTTGGAAAACCGATCCAATAGTAGTATTTCTGGGTCAAAGGGTATATTAGTTTTATAACTCTTTGGACATAATTCCAGGTTGTTCTCCAAAATGTCTGAATCATAGTTCTCTCCAACAGTGTATCAGTATCCCAAGTTTTCCACATGTTGTCATATTAATTTTAAAGAGAGCATTATGTTGTAATAGACAAAGTACTAAATTTCCTCTCATAGAATATAAGTTCTTCTAGTTATTCTAGCATTTTTACTTAATACTTGTGTGATACTGAACAAGTCCCTTAGTCTCTCTGGGTCTTAATTTTTTCATCTCTAAAAAAAAGATTCAGATTCAATCTGAATTTCAACTTATCTCTAAGATCATTTCCTGTTCCCTATGATCCTATAACCCTATAGCATATAGTATTATTTTTGATTAGCAAAGAGCATACTATAAAAGTATGAAGTTACATGTAATATGACAATTTTTTCACTATCACTCTTTTAAAAAATTTGTTTTGCAAGACAATTGTGGTTAAGTGATTTGCCCAGGGTCATACAGCTGGTAAGTATGAAGTTTTTGAGGCTGGGTTAAAATAACAATTATTATGTAAAAAAAGAAAACTGACTGAGGAAGCCACCTTCTTACCCTTCTAGTTTTTGACAAAGAAATTCACAATAATTACATAGGCCATTCTCACACTGATTTTATAAAAAGGAAAAAATAGTGGTATTGATCAATAGTTACTAATGTCTTCTTGGAAACCTTTAGTAATGAGGGGGTCAAAATTAAATTTTTCATTCCTTTGGAATAGTCTCTTGAATGAATGAGAAAGTAGCATGGTGAATAGAACAATGATCCAACAGGCAGGGAGATGTGAGTTCAAATTCAGCTTCAGAAACTTAGCTGTGTGATCTTGGGCAAATCATTTAACCTCTATTTGCCATAGTTTCTTCATCTGCAAAATGGGTACAGTGATAGTATTTACCTCATAATGCTGCTGTAAGAATCAAATAAGATAATATTTTAAAAAAGTGCTAAGCCTAATGGTTGACACATACTAGGGTTGGGTATACAAATAAAAGAAGATAGTCCCTGCTTCCTAAGGAGCGTATTATAGTATTGCTAATAATAGTACAGTAGTACTTTGGACAGCTACTTGGCATAATGCATAGAGCACTGAGCTTAGGTTTTTCATCTGTAAAATGGGAACAATAATGGCACCTATCTCCCAGATTTGTTGTGAGGCTCAAATGAGATGATACTTTTATAGTACAGTGCCTGGAAGATAGTGGAACTATATAAACATCAGCTATTATCATTACAAGCCATTACTAGCTAATTATTAATATTTATTATATTAGTTATATAACACTACTAGATGTGTTATATTATGTGATTATCAATTAACAATATTTATAATTAGCTCTTATTATAACTCATGCTTTTATAACTGCTTTGCCCTCTACTTGCAACTTTCTCTGTCTGATGAGAGATATCAGATTTTGTTGGTAAAACTGGTTCCTGGGCTCTTTCAGTTTCAGGATTGTGTCTTCTGATTTGCCTTCATTAAATTTTCCTAAGAAATGGTACTGAGGTGTATCAACATAGTAGTTGGAAAAAAGATGTTCAGAACACAGAAAACCTGAATTCAAATCCTTTTGACACTGGCTACATGACCCTGAGCAAGTCACTTCCCTTCGTCCCAAGTGATGCTGAGCAGTGAGTGATCTGTAGTAATAGATGAGTTTCTTCACCAGGTATTCCTTAAGTCAATGAGAAGAAACCTCTCCAATATAGTAATAATTGATGTCTTTACTTTTATCTATTTTCCATTAAAAACTCTTTGTTGTTGAACAAGTCTTTCAGCAGGCAGCTGATTATGAAATTATTATTACATCAGTAACTAGTGTCTTCCTTGTTAAGACATAGTAGTTCAGAGTTCAGTTTCAGTAATGTTTGGTGCTGGACACAGCCAGCATCTTGTGGCTGGCTTCTTGAAATTAAAATTTATAATTCATAGGGATTAGACTTCTGAATAGTGTACATTGGCCTCTCATTTCTAGATCTTAAATCATTTTCTAACTCATTTCTCATTGTTCTCCCATGTATCTACCTCCCCATTAAGTCACTAAGTATGAAAGTACATATTAACTTATTTTTGGAGGTATCTTTCAAGTTCTTAATAGAAATAAAATTTCTCTAAATCATCCTCTGTGACAGATGTTAGTATTTTTTAAAAGCTGCATTTCTTCATGGTGGTCTGCTTGCCTTTGCTCTCTGTGATCATTGCAAAGAGAAATGATGTAATTAAAAGGTTAAGGGGGAAAAAACCCTATCTGAACAAATATGTTCATAATAACTTTATTTGTTACAGAGAAAAATTGGAAATAATCTGAATATCCAATGACTAGCGAATGGCTAGATAAATTGTGGCATATTTGTGAAATGTAATAACATTGTTCTGCTCAAAATTACCAATGTGAGAAATATAAAGCAATATCAAAAATGTAAATGATGGAATTCAAAGCAAATAGAGTTAGAACAATAATAAGGTACACATTGACTATGACTACATAAATAATAAATAATAAATAAATAAATTATATGGACACAGATGGAAAAGATTGAAAAGTTAAGGTTGTATTACTAAAGCTTAAATACTTTTCCCTCAAATGTAAATAATTCAGAATATATTATTTTCTTAAGGGATTTATTTTTTATTTTACTTGTAGAAGTTACTCTTGTTTGTGACAAAAATTAGTTTTTAAAACTTTAAAAAAATTTAAGATTAAAAAAAATCTTTTTTTTTAAGATGATCAAATACCACCTTGACTCAAACACCACCACCTTAGGTTGCTGGTGGCGTGATGGAGTTAGGAAGATCTAAGTTCAATTTCTCTTCAGACATGTCCTAGATATATTTTTCTCAGCGAGTCCATTCTATTTTTGTTTGCCTCTGTCTTTTAAAAACTGAAAAATAGTCATTATAACAGTATCTCCTTTCTAGGGTTATCCTAAGGATCAAATGAGATCATAATTGTAAACATAGTTCCTGGCATATAGTAGGTGCTATATAAATGTTTATTTGCTTCCCATAATCAGAAATGATCTTGCTTTTAAAATTTATTAGGCTCTACTGTAAACTGCAGAGGTGTCAAATGCATCTCCCCTCCCAAATATGATTCAAACCAGATTAAAATATAACTAAGAAATGTTTAATAAAAATAAAATAAAACAAAGATAAATGTTAATATTTGGCTTTCTAAGTCAATATGCAGCCCATAGAGATTCTTATGTACAGCTTAGTGGCCCCTATTTTGGTCTGAGCTTGTCATTACAAATTTAGGTAATACACATTTTTCATCCTTAAGAAATTTATGATTCTGCTTGTACCATATAGCACGTTTTAATTCTATTTTGCATTACGGCTCTTTCTATAGGTGTATTCAATTTCCCATCCCAGAGAATATAACTAGGAGGTCAAGGGATAGGAAGTGGGAATGAAGAGGCTTAAATGATCCTTTTAATCTGTTTCCTAATCTATAAAATAATGGGACCAAACTCAATGCATTGATGTCTTTTCATAACACCTTCAACACTGACCATTTGTATCTGTTTTCGCATTTGCCAATTTATTGAAGTGAAACCTCAGTTGTTTTGATTAATAGTTTTTTTTCATATTATTAGAGACTTGGAATGTCCATTCCTCATATGGTTATCAGTAGTTTGCAATTCTTGTTTTGAGAACTGTTCATATCATATCATATCTACTGGGAAATAGGTTTTGGTATTATATGTATATTTGTTGTTTATATATCTAGGATAACAAACCTTTATCTGAGAAATTAGGTACATTTTCCCCATTTGACTATTTCCCTTCTTATCTTAGTCACATTAATTTAATTTATGAGTTTTTCAATTTCATATAATCAAGTTTCCTATCTCATCTTTTGTAATTGTCTTCATTTCTTATGAAAATTTGTTTCTGTTTCTGTACAGAAACAAGTCAGTATCACCGCTGACATTTTTGGAACTATCAAAACCATGTTTTATTTATTTCAGAATTGTTTGGAAATTCAGCTTTTCCGTAAATCATTCATTGCCTCTAAGTTCAGAAGTTCAATTCTTCTGTTTATCATTGCTTTATTTTTGCTTCAAGGAAATCTGTTATCCTTGAAGGATGTAGGTAGACTCCAAAGAGTCTGGTCTGTTATGCAAGAAAATCTGGTCCACTATCACTAAACTTTCCTCCTAGGTGGAGTTAAATAATGAATATTTCTTAGCCACATGATGAAAGGAAGGGTTGTTACTAGTCTCTCATTCCCATTTTCCAGCCAATGCACTTTTTTGTATGCCTATGAGGCTATAAGCTTGATAACCAATCTCCTCCTTTTCCTCTTCCTTCCTCCTTTCTCCTCCTCTTCCCCTTCATCCCCCTCCTCCTCCTCTTTCTCTTCCTCCTTTTCCTCCTCCTCCTTCTCCTTCTCCTCTTTCTCCTCTTTTTCTTCCCCCTCCTCCTCCCCCTCCTGCTCCTCCTCTTTTTCTTCCTTCCTCCTACTTCTCTTTCTCCTCCTCCTCCTCCTTCTCCTCCTCCCTCTTCTCTTCTTTCTTCCTCCTCTTCTTCCTTCCTTCCTCTTTCTCCTCCTTTTCCTCTTTCTTCTTCTTCTTCTTCTTTCCTTCTTTCTTCTTTTTGATACAAGAAACTGCATTTTAAAAGAGCCTTTAAAAACAGTTGGCTTTGATAATAGAAGGCCAAAGAGAAATACAATTCATGAATTTACCAAATACTCTTCCCTAAATAAAGACACATTAGATAACAAATGATAAATAGATGAACAAATAATGTTCAGAGAAATTATATAAATGTCATAGATTAAAGTATAACTTCTCAGTTTGAAAATCATTTTATTACAAAGAACTCTCGAATCAAATTTGCATTATATGTCATTTTATGTATAAAACATATCTAGCATATGTTTAGTAACTTGTTTGAGTGATATTTCCAAGCCAGTAACTATAATCTTCTGCAGAAAAAACTCATTATACCACATAGTTAACAGTTTTCCATTAGATTCATGATGGATTGTTCCTCCAGGAGAAAATGGATAAAGAAAAGTAAACTGTCTTCTTTGGACTTCCAAAAAGCTAAGCTTGGGAGAGAAGTCTGAGGACTAACCACAAGCAAATATGAAAAGCCACTAATTTGATCCAGCTGGAAGAGTTTCCCTCTATTTCTTTTGGGAGTTTCTGATATATCATCATGAAATACTGTAACTGCTCATGATAAGGCATGATGATGTCTATAGATCACAAGTCAAATTATCAGCTTAATTTTTGCGGAAGACAAATTTGCTTAGCTTTCTATTATTTGCATTTGAAATACTAAGATGGATGAAGAAGGGGTGTTGCAGGCCACTTGGAGAGAGAAGAGAAAGTTTGAAATAGACCTTGTGGGGAATATTAGTGGAAATCAAAACGAGGGAAATGTATTGGTATGTATAGAGAAGTTCCATTAAGATTAGATAATGTTTACTTACCTGTCATTACAATTGTGTGACTTATTTCAATGGCATCCAAGACCACATCCTTAGGCATAGGGCAAACAAATGGTGGTAGTTATTTAGGGATAGGATTTGAAGACAAAGCATTAAGACAAAGTGTTGGGATTCCAGAATAGAAGTCAGTATAAAATTCATTTGATTAACATGGGCTGGTAATAATTTTGAAAGGAAGAAAGTTAGGTCAGGACAGGGGGAAGGTCTGAGAAAGCAGGGAATGATGATAGGACTGGTGGAAATAGTAAAGACAGAGACTAAATTTAATAGGGAGAAGGAACAGGTAAACATTTAAAGGCAAAAGGTTGAAATAAGATGGAAAAATCTTTTAAATTAGGAAGCAAGGTTATTAAGGAGCATTAACAGGTCCATTGAAATTTCCAAGTATAAGGCAAGTGTTGGACTTAGGAATTGAAGCCTTTGAGAAAGGAGGAAGGATGATCTGGAAGCTGATGGATAATTGCCATCAAGATTGGATTAGAGTAATAAATTTGGATAAATTGAACCTCAGAGCAGAACAGAGCACTGGTAGAAGGAGTAATGTCTAGCATTCCCTAGTCCTTTAAAGTAATTTGAAATACCTTGATCCTTCAAGTCACATCCAAAAGCGATAAATAGCCTATAAGAGAACAGATAAAGAGGAAGAAGCAGGGAAATGGCTTCCTTAACTCTGTCCAGGACTTAACAAGTCAAGTTGGAAAGTATTAGAAGTACAAGGGCAATAACCAATAGAAGAAATTGAGACAGAAAACTTAAAAGAGAAATTGAAAGGAAACAGGAAGTGTGATAGAGAAAGATCAAGTTGGACTCCTGAAGGAGTCCACTTTGCTTAGAGAGTATAGCATCTCCTTTGTTGCAGGCAAGTCATGATGGATGATCCTGTGCCAATCTTTCCATGTCTCACATTCAATAACTAAAGTTCTTCAATGATACTTTGAGAAAAACATTGCATCAATATATTATGTTCCTTGAGGCAATAGTCTTGCATAGAAAGTGGTGGTACGAAATTATGTCTGTAATTTTGGTTTTGCCCTGGGCTTGCCATCTGAATGTGAGCAAGTTACACAACTTTTTATCTTTATTAATAATACTAATATTTCTTCTAACACTTTGCCTAGACTTCTTCTGGCAATTACCTCACTTTCCCCTTTATCAGTCATTTGTGTCCATCTATTTTCCCAGGCCACCCTTACTCTTGATCTACAATGGAAGACCTGTGTCATATCTACCTTTGAACCTTCATTGCCTTGCCCAGTGTAGATGCATGATAAATGTTGGTGAATCCATTAAATTTCTTCATTGGTTATGTCAATTTGGAGTAGAGAATCCCTAAGGCCTCAGAATTTATATAAATACTGTAGTTTACCTCAGAACTAAGAACTTGACTCACTATGGACATACAACCTAATAGAGTTCTTTCTGCTACACTACCACAATTCTTCATCTGTAAAACAGAGCTATTGATATTCAACTTGCATGGTTTTATGCTGAATAAGAAGGTAATGTATTTAATTCCACTAGGGAAAGTTTCTATTTAAGAAGATGTTTTCTTCATGAATAATAACCCCTTTATATATTAACCTACAAGATGTCCCAAGACAGAATAATAGTTTTTGGACCATCAGTCAATATGATAAGCATATTCCTTTGAACCGTTTTAGAACATTACTGAAATTGTTCTCTTTTCTTTGTATTAACCTTCAGCAAAGCTGTCTTGTTTTACTTTCTTGTAACACCTAAGTATTCCAAAGTAAAAAAAAATCAATACATTGTCTGTGTCTGAAAATATATGTACATCAATCCATCACATCTTTTGTCAAGAAGTTGAAGGTATGCTTCATGATCAATCTTCTGAGGTCATTATTAGACACTGCATTGATCAAAAGTCTGAAGTCTTTCTAAGTTGTTTTTACTTTACTTTAATATGATCACTATATAAATTGTTCTCTTGGTTCTGCTTAATTCACTCTTTATTATTTCATATGTGCCTTGCAAGATTTGTATGAATGTGTCAAATTCATCATTTATTATAGCACAGTACTGCATCACATTTATATACCATATTTGTTCATCCACTCCCCAAATAATGGGCACCTACTTTATTTCTAGTTCTTTGCTATGGACAAGAGTTGCTATAAATAAATAGTTTTGTACCTATGAATCCTTTCCTTCTTTCTCACATTTTTTGAGGGATGTGCCTTGTAATGGCATTTCTAGATCAAAACTGGATGCATAATTTAATCACTTTTAGAGGATAGTTCTCAATTGCTTACTAGAATAGTTGGATCAATGTCAGTTTGAGCTTATTGTGGTATGTTTGTGAAAAGCTGTATAAGTCAAATTTCTGCCAAACTGCTTTCCAATTTTTTAGGCTGCTTTCCCCCCCATCAAATAGGGAGTGCTTGTCCCAACAAGTGAAATCCTTAGGCTTATCAGACATTATGCTTTTATATTCAACTGCTTCTAGATCTTGTCTGTCTAATATGTCACATTGATGAACTTTTCCATTTTTTAACCAATATAAAATCATTTTGATGATGAATGATTTATATAATATTGTTTGAAATCTGGTATTGCTAGACTCCCTCCATATATACATGTTATACATTGTTAACTTTGTGTTCCTCCAAATGAATTTTTTATAATTCTTTGATCTGTTTCCATGAAGTAACCTGATGGTAGTTTCACTGGCAGTCTCTTTAAATATCTAGCTGTTCTTGACCACTCATTCATTCTTGAAACTCTTTTTCCTTGGCTTCTCTGATATAGCACTTTCCCAGTTCTCTTCCTACTTCCCCAATTGTCCCTACTCTGTATCTTTCACTGGCTCCTATTCTCTTCTTGCCCTTAAACCCGATCTTCCTTAAGAAACTGACCTTGGGCTTCCACATCTCTTATGTTCTATTGGTCATCAACTTCCATGCTTTCAGTGATGAACTTTATGTGTATAGCTCCCAAATTGTCATTTCTGCCTCATCTTCCTGGAACTTTGGACAAATTCCCAACTTCTTGCTCAACATTGCTACCTAGATTTGTGTCAGTATCTCAAATTCAGAATCACAGTATTTGAGAGATGTAATTGTAGCTTAATAGTAGTCTTTTAGGTGAGATCCGGCCAAAAGAGGCATCCCTATTTTACAATCCCTATATTACAATATACCCTCTGCTTGGAAATTTCCAATTAGGATAAATCTACTCCATTCCAAAATAGGCCAGTGCACTTTTAGATATCTCTAATTATGGCAATCTAATCATTGGTGACATCAAACCTAAATTTACCTCTTTCCAGCCTGCCATCTAAAATAAAAAAAGGAAACATTGAATTCTTCTTCTATGTGTTAGCTCTTAAAACTTTTGAACACAACTATCATGTTCCTTTGAGTATAACTACCTCTTTCCTTCAATGATCCCCACATAACAGGACTTATGGACCTTCACAATTATCATTACTTTTCTCTAAATACTCTTCAATTAACCAATATCTTTCCAAATTATTATGAGAATTGAATACAAGATGGTTTAATCAGAGCACAGAATATACAAAAATTATTACACCCTTATTTCTGGTGTCACAGTCAGCACTGGTCCAGGAGTCAGCAAGACCTAAGTTCAAATCTGAACTCAGATTTTTACTACTTTGTGTGATCCTGGGCAGGTTATTTAACCTTGTTTGCCCCAGTTTACTCAAAAATCTTTAAAGTAAGCTGGAGAAATAAATGGCAAACCACTCCAGTGTCTTTGCCAAGAAAACCCCAAATGATGTCATGAAGAGTTGGACACAACTGAACAACATATTCCTGGAAACTATGTTTCTTTTAATGTTGTTCAAGATTTCATCAACTCTTCTGGCAGTATATCAGATACTTCTGACTCATATTAAACTTGTAGACCACTAAACCCCAATATTTTGTATTTTTGCAGAATTGCTATCTAACCATGTTCCTCCCATCTTGTATTTATTGCTATTGAATTTTATCTTATTCAATTCAACCCAATACTCTAAACTTTCAAGAAGTTTTTGGCTTTTAACTATTGTAAATCATATTAGTTATACCTCCTACCTTTGAGGTATTTAAAAAATTATACTATTTTTATTGTTATGTTTTTAAAATATCACATTTATTTTCAGATATGTCTCCCCCTGCCTTTCCACTTTTGCTCTTTCCTTTGTAATAACGATTTTTAAAAGAAAGAGGTCAATAGAACTAACCAATACACCAAGCATGTTTGACAGTTTCTGAAATATTCCATAGCCTTTACAATGAAGGGAAGGAAATGCATTTTATCAACAATTTTCCCAGGACAAGCTTAGTCATTATAATTACAGAGCATTATGTTTCCTTTTTTCTCCTCTCAATTTTATTTATTGTAGTTATTATGTATGTTTTTTCCTGGTTCTGGCCACTGCATTTTATTTTGCATCAGATCATATAAGTATTCCATGCTTCTCTGAATTCTTCATGTAAATTATTTCTTATCTCACAGTAATGCTTCATTACATTCATATAACATAATTTGTTTATTTCCCAAATTAATATGTTTATTTCCTTTTTTTTTTTTTTTTTTGGTAACCAAAGTTGCCAAACTTTGGTAAGAAAGGTAGAAGAAGTAACTGATAGCTCTTCTATGTTTCACAATTTAAAAAAAATAGTTGAAGATTCTTCTCTATGGATAAAATTTAACATCCAAAAATTACTAGCATTGCTGTTAGTAAATCTGCTGTCTTGATATATACTCAGAGTCGTTTGGAATGTTAGTAACCCAGTATAAGGAAATGTTGAGCTCATGATAAGACTTTACTAAAAATAGAAAATATAGAAGAGATGGATAAAACTTTTGTGTTATGAGTTTGGGGAAAATATCTCCCCAAAAATAGAAGCTTTAGAATCTAGAAGAAGTCAGAGAAATGTAGCCTTCAGAATTATATAAACAAAGACTGGCTTTTAATCTGATTTCCTCTCAAAGGGAAGTTTCCATAATCTTTTTAGACCTCCAATCCCACTTAGACATTCAGATGAAACATTTTGTCCCAAAGATTTGTTGAGATTAATAAAAGGGAAACACCTTTACTCAGAAAAGAAGTGATTTTGGATGATACCAAGGTTAAACCAAAACAAAGTTTAGCTGTGAGAGTTGGACTATAGGGGAAAATGAGCCCTGAAGGATAAGTGCTTTTGAATTGTGATACTGCAGAAGACTTTTGGGAGTCTCTTGGATTTAAAGGAAGTTACATCAACCAATGCTTAAAGACATTCTGGCATTTCATGGGAAGATCAAACACTGAAGCTAAAGCTTTAATGCTTTGACCACATAATGAGAAGACAGAACTTATTGAAAAGGGACCATGATGTTGGGTAAGATTAAAGGTAAAAGGAGAAGGGAATGGCAGAAGATGAGATGGTAGAGTGTGTTGTGAAAACAATGAACATAATCTTGGACAGACTCCTAGAGATTGTGGAGGATAAAAAAGACTAGAATACTAGTGGGATTGGACCGATGGGACAAGACCAAACAACTAAACAACAACCTCAAAAGACGTTCTTCTCCCAAATTATCTGACATCCTACCCCTATTATTCAAGGTCCCCTAATAAGGAAAGTGGCTGAGCAGCCTCACTTCATAAGTTCCTTTTTGTCACCTGATCTAAGACTATATAAAAACTCTGTGAATGCACCTCCTTTCGTTCTTGAGGGAGTGACTAGGCACTTGGCCATTAGTTGGGGTATGTGGTGTATTCAAGATGAACTAGCACCTCTTATGAGGACTTACCTTGGTCCTTTTCAGGGCTACTCATCCACTTTGGGTGTCTAACTGGTACTCAACCCTTACCTGTATTTCCATGAAGTTGTAGCATGCTCAATGATCACAACTTTGGCACACAGGCTAAACTAGGATGAGGGTAATAAAGGGGCTCAAACACATTAATGAGTTGGAGGCGGTGTCATGTGGGTACAGGGGATCTTAGTCCATGAGAGCAGCTGAAGCAGGTACTATGGAGCCCTTAGAGCATGTTAAGACACCCAAGACACAGAGGTCATCCACTGGTCATGGCCAGCTGCTTTGACTTCTCTCTTGTAATTGAATTTTGATGACTCTAGAGAAAGTGATGTTTTGTGCAATTCAGAATCACTTAAATTCAATTCACACAGAAGTTGACATCAGCTTGTGATGCCATTGATCCTTTCAAAAATAAAAATAAAGAACAAATAACATCACCAATCAGTTGATGCTAATTAAACTTTTTATCTTCTACCTCAATCTCTAGATTTTTTTTTTACATCCAATTGAAGAGCTTTAAGTGGGAAGAACTGTTCTCTGGAAGCATGTTTGGCTAGAGGTATTTCCCAACAATACAAAACATAATCAAGTACTATCAATTATGAAAGACTCATCTATTCTCAGCAACACAATGATCCAAGAAAAGTACAAAGAACTCAGGAAGGAATATGTTATCCATATCCAGAAAAAGAACAGATGGACTTTGACTTCCAGTCAAAACAGTTGTTTTCACTTATTTTATTCTATTTTTAAAATTCTTCTCCTGATCTTTTTCTTCTTTCACAATTGTGACCAATACCAAAATATATTTTATATGATAGCATATATACAACAAATATTAAATTGCCTACAAGTTTTGGGAAAAGAACAAGAAGGATGGAGGGAGAAAAACTTAGACCTCAAAATCTTATAAAAATGAATGTTAAAAATTGTCTTGATATGTAATTGGGAAGAATGCCATTTAAAAATAAAATAAAACTCTAATATATTTCTATTTTCTAAGAAAAAGAAACATAGTTAGTATTAGGGAAAAAATCTGACAAAGCCCAGGTTAGACTGGGTCCCTTATGGGGGTCTTAAACAGAATGGGTTATTCTCTCTCATCCAGACCAGTAAGATCTGGTTGCTGGTTGTTTTTTTGTTTTTGTTTTTGTTTTTATTTTTTAATAGAATCCTTATCTAGCAGGACTAGACATTGAGGCAGGACTTGGGAGCTAGAACCACCAGCTGATTCATACCAATGAAGTGGGGAAAGAAGACTAACTGATATTAAAATGCGTTATCTTATTGGATGACTTTTAAGGTTTTCTTAACTTCCAGAGAGCTTCTTCTTTGAGCCATATGGGGAGGCTCTTGTATCTTTTAGCCATGTCGTGAGGCTCTTGTATCATTATGTATGCATAAGAGCAAAAATTCAAGCTAGGGTATGGAGAACACTTAACCTTTCTCCTAAACCTATCTTTTGTTGTTACTGAGATTCATTTGTACATAAAACAATATTTAAGGTTCTTTGTATTTGGGTGTGTATGTGTGTGCATGCATGTGTTTGTATGGTATGTGTGAGAGAGAAATATCAAACCCTGAGTTAGATTATTATTTATTATAGAGAGCTTTGTTCAAGCAATCAAACAATACTATTTAGTAAGTACCTTTTTACTGTTTGCTAGGAACTATGAGGTATTGGTGATGCAATCACGAAAATATGATAGTTCTTATTCTTGAGAAGCATATCACTCTCTCTACCTGGATGGGAAATCATGATGGCAATAGAAAAAACTTCATGTAAAAAATGAACTGGATTTTGAAAGAAACTAGATTTTCTTTTTCTCTTAATAGTATTTTATTTTTCCAAATACATGCAAAGATAATTTTCAACATTCATTTTGGTAAGATTTTATATTCCAAATTTTTTCCCCCTCCCTCTTTTACCTCTCCTCTCTTTAAGACAGCAAGAAATCTGATATAGATTATATATGTACAAACCTTTTTAATATATTTCCATATTTTTCATATTGAGAAAGAAAAATCAGAACAAAAGGAGAAAAAGAAACATGAAAAAGAAAAAGCAAACAACAAAAAAGGTGAACACAGTATGCTTCAATCCACATTCAGTCTCCATAATTCCTAGTCCAGATGTAGAAGACATTTTCCATCTCAAGTCTATTGAAATTGTCTTGAATCACTGCATTGTTGAGAAGAGCTAAGCCTGTCATAATTGATCTTTACAAAATCTTGCTCTTACTGCGTACAGTGTTTTTCTAGTTGTGCTTATTTCACTCGACATCAACTCATATGAGTCTTTTCAGACTTTTCTGAAATCAGTCTGCTTATCATTTCCAATACAACAATAATATTCCATGTATGGTATTCATATACCATAATTATTCAGCCATTCTCCAACTGATGGGCATCCACTTAATTTCCAATTCCTTGGCACTATGAAAAGAGCTGCTACAAACATTTTTGCACATGTAAGTCCTTATCCCCTCTTTTATGATCTCTTTTTAGGATACATACCCAGAAGTGACACTGCTGGGTCAAAGAATTTGTACACTTTGATAGCCTAGTTTCAAATTGCTTTCAGAATGGTTGAATCAGTTCACAGTTGAATCACTCCATCAACAATGCATTGCTGTCCCAGTTTTCCCACATCCCCTCCAATATTTATCTTTTTTTTTTCTTGTCATCTTAGCTAATCAAAGAGTTATGAAGACAACCCTGAGGTATGTCTTAATTTGCTTTTCCTTTATCAATAGTGATTTAGAGCATTTTTTAAATAGGATTATAAATGGCTATAATTTCTTCACTTGAAAATTATCTGTCTAATCATTAACTGAGAAATAACTTGGATTCTTAGAAATTTGACTCAATTATATATTTTAGAAATGGGTCCTTTACAATCTGCTGTATACCGTATAAAGCAGAAGACTCTAGTAATCATAGAAAATGCAACTCAACCTACAATTTGCTCAAATTCTTTCATATATCTGACATATATATATATATATATATATATATATATATATATATATATATATATATATATATATATATATATATATATATATATTATATGACCATCATCTTTTCAATTTATTTTTCTTTAAATAATTCTAATAATAACTCCTCTATCTTTCAAATACCTTAAGTTCTTGAAAACAGATTGTTTATCCATATTTTCAAGTTAAAATAGATTTAAAATATGATTTTCATATAAAAACAGGTATAAAGTTATGCCCATAATATAAAGAAATAGGTTTTTCATGTGTAGTTTATAGAATCACCTTCATTTTTCTCTCGGCATACCTCCTACCGCTATCCAGTGAAAAGAGTATGTTAGAATTTCTTATGTGAAAAAGACTATATGTGTGATTTTATTGATGAGAGGGAACTCCCTTTACCACTGCAGGTCAGTCTCTTCTCTGTAATTTAGAATCTTAGAAAATTGTTTTGGTCAATGAGAGGTTAATTGATTTGCACAGGGTCACACACAGCCAGTGTTTGTCAGAAGTAGGACTTGAACCTTGTAGGCCTTCCAAAATTCCAGCTTTCTAGCCACCATACTCTGCTGCCTCTCTTGTGTTTATTAGAGAATATATACAAAAGAATCTTTAAACATGAGTCACAGAAATTATACATAGGGGAAGTTAAATTCCGTATGTATTTTTCAAAGGACATGTATGTTTTATTTTGTTTGTTAAATATTGAAAATCTGTGGAACTTTGGCTAGAAATTTGTTGGTTCAAAGCACATTATTCACTTGTCCAAATTGAATTTTGTATTGTTTCTTGATTTGTGAAAATATGCAAGTAATTAAATATATTATTAGAAACAATAAAACAAAAGAAATAAGGCCGTTATCAGAAACACTGCCTGTAAAAATTGTTTCCAAGTTTTCTGCTTCCTTTCTAAAATTGAATGCATTCATTTTGTTTGTGCAAAACCTTTTTAATTTTATGTAATCAAAATTATCCATTTTGCATTTAATAACATTCTCTAGTTCTTTGGTTATAAATTCTTCCCTTTTCCAAAGATCTGACAGGCAAACTCTCGCTGCTTTCTTAATTTGTTTATAGTATCACCCTTTATATCTAAATCACAAACCCAAGAAACTAGAGATTCTAAGAAGAAAAGGAGAGGAAGGAGCACATTGCAGGCATGAAGAACAGTAACAAAAGAATGGAAACTGGACCTGGGGATTTTATCTCTAAGGAACAATAAAATTACCACATCCTGTGGAACTACAATACACCTGGAAGAGAGTAATGAATAATAAGGCTGGAAAGATAAGGTGAATCTGAATTGTAAAGGGCTTTAAATGTCAAATAGAGTAGTATCTATTTTATCTAGAAATAATGGAAGACATTGGATTTTGCTGAGTTCTGGAGTGACACATGACATTAGATTTGTGTGGAGGATAGATTGAGATGGGAAAAATTTGAATGAGGAGAAACAATTAGCAAGCTTTTGCAATAGGCAAGGTAAAATATATTAAGGGCTAGGATTTCTATGCTAGCCCTACAAGAGGAGAAAAGGATATGGATATAAGATCTTGCTGCAAAGGTAGAAATGTCAAAATCCTATCAGATAAGGGGGCCTGAAGTATTGCAGATGACTTCAAGATAGAAAAACTAGAACTGGAAGAATTGCAGTACTTAGAACAAAAGGATGGAAGTTCTGAGAAGGGATAGAATTTGATTTAAAGATAATGAGTTCTATTTTGGATATATGAAGTTTTTCATGTGTAAGACACATCCAGTTTGAAATGTCCAGTAGGCGATTGGTGATGTGTGACTAGGATTCAAGGGAGATCCAGGTTGGAAATATGAGTCTGGGAGGCAATGGACAGATGATAATTAAATCCATTTGTAATTAAATCTAGTGTGAGAGAAATGATTATTCCTCTCTCATACAAATAATCAGTTATTGAATTGTGACCAGAATTTTTTCAGGAGCCTGTAGGATATTTAGTCTTTGAAGGACATTGCTGATAATGAGACTGAACTAACTTTCTCTTGAATCTTTTTTGAATCTCACTCAGGTGGATAGGCCCACTGTGCTGTACTCAGTTTGAGTGGAGATAAAGCCTTTATTTAGATTGCATAAGGGTCAGGTCTCTAAGCCCCTCATTAGAATAGGGCCACCTTTCATTATAATATTAATTCATTCTCATTATAATATAAATATACATATATATACATATATATATATGCATATATATATAAAACTAATCAAAATCAATTGCAACCCTCAGTAACTTCCATTCTTCCAAGGGCGTGTAAACATTGAATGAGTTATTTGAGAGTAGCAGAGTAGCACTGATTCCTACATTATTAATAATATGATTAATTACTCAGAGATTACATCTCTTGAACTTTTAAAATATCACAAGTATAAAGAGAAAAGCAGATTATTTATCCATATTTTCAAGTTAAAATAAAGATTTAGAATATCATTTTCATTAGGATAGAGTTTGGAATATACCTACAAGTAAAGAGCAAGATGTGGATGATAAATCACCAAAAGAAAATGAGAAAGAGTAGTCAGGCATGTTGTTGTTTTTTATCCTTTAGTCTTTGTTTTTGTTTAGACTTCAAGGTTACTCTTTAATATCTATTTACTATTTGTTTTTAATTTTTTTAGATTTACTTTTAGCATTCTTTTAAAAAACTTTTTAGTTCCAAATCTTTTCCTTCCCCACCCACTGAAGAGGCAAACAATATATCAATTATATATGTAAAATCCCATGCAAAATATATTTCTATATTAATCATATCACAAAAAGCAAGAAAAATAAAAAAAAACCACTATACTTGATCAGTTCTTTCTCTGGCGCAAGTGTTATTCTTCATTCTTGAAGAGGACCAAATGACATCAAGAAGGTGATGTCTTGATTTGCAAGTGAATTAGATTTAAGGGAGACAGGACTGTGCGATGTCTCTCCAGTCTCACTCTCTCCTGCAGTGTGATTTGGAATCCAGTGGCAAGATGAAGGTGAAGACCTTAGGTCTTTCCCAGACATCAGTTTGTTTGAGGTAACATCTATTCAGTGATTAAATCTAAAAATGAGGCAAAACAAAGTTACTTGTCTTAAATTCAAATCAATCAAACATGTAGAAAAACTAAGTAGAGTAGCATCTTGAAAATCCAAAGAGTATCTAGTAATAGGATGACCGGAGTGTCAAATGCTACAGAGAGAACAAGAAGGATGAAGATTGAGAAAAGACCTTCAGATTTGGAGATTAAAAAGTCACTGGTCACTTAGGAGAGGCAAAAGCTAAAGACCTAAGGTCTCCGCTTGATTTTTGTCAGTTGAATGTGGAAGCAAGACTAGAAAGTTGGCCAGCAAACTGAGGTTGAAATGGCTTGACTGGCTCTGAAGAAATGAGAACAAGTGTCTCAGACCAGTAGAGGAAGCCACCAGCAAAGCCCAATAAAGCAACACGCCCAGCAGACACACTGTACCAAGAGAAGGGCAGATCTTATGAGCCTAGTGAGGCAATCTAGCCAGAAGAGATGACGCATCCTTTGAAGAGCAGACCCAAATTAAATCATTATTGTAACATTGCCAGAAAACATCAGGGGTCCTATCAATAACTTGACAAGATTTATTTTTGTGTTGTTTTAAATAAAATTTTATTGATGTTTTTGGCTTTTTTTTTTTTAACATGAACTTAATTTCCCCCAGTATCTTTTCTCCTCTCTATTTTAAAGAAATCCATCCCATATTGCAAATAGTTTTTTTTTTTTTTAAGAGAAAGAAAAGAAAAAAAATTAACATAACCAATTAATACCCAAAAAAGTCTAAAAAAGTACTTGTGGATATCCTATCATTGCAAAAGGGTGGGATGAGAAGGATTTCTAATTACAGGTAATTACAAGTAATGCTTGTCCTTTATAATTTTGCAATATTATTTTGGGAGATTGTTCTCTCTGTTCACATTGTTTTAGTCATTGTGTATATCATTTTCCTGGTTCTGCTTATTACATACTACATCAGTTCATGAGGATTTACCCATGCTTCTCTATATTTATAACTTGCATCATTTCTTGTAGTACAGTAGGAGTCCATTAATTCATGTGCCAAAATTTATTTTACCATACCCAAATTGATGAGCATCTGCTTTGTTAGCAATTCTTTGCTATCTCCAAAAGAGCTGTTAAAATATTTTGGTGTGAATATTGACTTTTTTTCTTTTCAATAATAAATCAAATAATAAAATCAAATTTTAAAGTTTAAAATAAATATTTATTAGTGATATTGAACTATAGTTGTGATATGTGTTTGTGTATATATATATATACATATATATATATACGTATAATATATGTATTCATGTATACATGTTAACTGTTTATATATCCTTGATACCAAGCCTTTATCAGAAAAATTTTATGTGGAAATGTATTTAGAAAAACTGCACATGTTTAACCTATATTAGATTATTTACTATCTAGGAGAGAGGGATGGGGGGAAGAGAGGGAGAAAAATTTGCAACACAAGGTCTTGCAAGGATGAATGTTGAAAATGTTCTTTGCATGTAATTTGAAAATAAAAAGCTATTATTAAAATTTTTAAAAAAGAAAATTTTTACACAAAGTTTTTTTATTCACTTTTCTTATTATTCTAATATGAATTAATTTTATTTCTACAGAAGTTTTCTAGTTTTATATAATCAGTTATCTTTTAATCATTTATAATGGACTCTATCCATTGTTTAGTTAAATCATCCTCTATCGATAGCTATGACTATATGATTTCCATTTTTTCCTATTAATTTTTTTCTACTATTGTTTCCTATGTATCCATTAAGAATTTATTGTGGACTATGTTGGAAGATGTTGGTATAAGATTAATTTCTGCAAGACTGCTTTCTATTTTCCCAGGAAATTTTATCAAACAGAGTTTTTTACTAAGTAATTTATATTTTCCAGTTTATTGAATACTAGGTAATTAAGTTCCATTGTTTCCAATTCTCCCTTAGCTATTCTTTTCCCACTGACCTTTACTGACTTTTGTCTTTGTTGTTCAGTTGTTCAATCATATCTAACTTTTTGTGATCCCATGGACTGAAGCATACCAGGCCCATCTCTCCTCCCCTTTCTCTTGAAGTCGATACAAGTTCATGTTCATTTTTATCATGATATGATCTACCCATATCATCCTTTGCCAGTCCTTTTTTATTTTTTTAATAATAGTTTTTATTTACCAGATATTTGCATGGGTAATTTTACAACACTGACAATTGCCAAACTATTTGTTCCCAATTTTTTTTGAAGATTCTTCTCTATGGATAAAATTTAACATCCAAAAGTTACTAGCATTGCTGTTAGTAAATCTGCTATCTTGATACATACTCAGAGTCGTTTGGAATGTTAGTAACCCAGTATAAGGAAATGTTGAGCTCATGATAAGACTTTACTAAAAATAGAAAATATAGAAGAGATGGATAAAACTTTTATGTTATGAGTTTGGGGAAAATATCTCCCCAGAAATAGAAGCTTTAGAATCTAGAAGAAGTCAGAGAAATGTAGTCTTCAGACACATCCACCAGAATTGATCATCTTATAATCTTGCTGTTGCCATGTACAATGATCTCTTGGTTCTGCTTACTTCACTCAGCATCAGTTCATGTAAGTCTCTCCAGTTCTCTCTGAAATCATCCTGCTAATTGTTTCTTATAGAACAATAATATTCCATAACATTCATATACCATAACTGATTCAGCCATTCTCCAACTGATGGGCATCCACTCAGTTTCCACTTTCTTGCCACTATAAAAAGGGCTGCTATAAACATTTTTGCACAGGTGGGTTCCTTTCTCTCCTTTAGGGGCTCTATGGGATACAGATCCAGTAGAGACACTGCTAGATCAAATATACCTCTTACCCTTTTATTGACAATGAGGACTACTCCATTTCTTTTAAGGGATTCTTGCCCACAGTAGTATATGTAATGATCACCCAAATTAAAACCACACATTCCCATCCATTTAAGTTCACTGACACTCAAAATATTGATGTTTAATCTTTCCATGTTCTGTTTCTATCCAGCTTACCTTGATTCATAGCTCTTACATTCCAGGTTCCTATGCAATATTGATCTTTATAGCATCTGACTTATTGAGATAATGGTGTAGTTTGAGATTTTTTGCTTTTAATATGATTAATTATCTTGATTGTTTTCTTAATATTGAATTATTTTGGCATCCCTATAAATTCAAATTAATCATGATTAATGACTTCTTAAATAATTCACTGTACTCTATTTGATGGGATTTTATTTAAAATTTTTTGAATCAACATTCATTAATGATATTTGTTTATATGTGTTTATTAGGTGTTTTATTCTTCTCTGATCTAGGTTTTAGGACATTTGTCTCATAAAAGGAATCTAGTAGAGTTCTTTCTTTCTCAATTTCTGAAAATAATTTGTGTAGTTTTGGTACTAATTGTTTTTTATCTATCTATCTGGATCGAGAGTCTATTCTTTGGCAGTTCCTTTACAATTGGTTGTTTATTTTTTGAGATTGAGATTATTTAATAACTCTATTTGCTATGATGTTAGTTTAGGTATTTTATATTTCTGAAGGTATTCCTTTGTATCCTTTATGTTCTAAGTTTTGTTAGTATGTAACTACACAGAGTAGGTTCTAATAAATTTTTTTCTCTCTTGTGTCTGTGTGTATGTGTGTGAGATATTTCATCTTTGTTTACTATTTTCTTGATTTGATTTCCTGTCCTATAATTTTAATTAGATTGGCCCCAAATTGATCGATTTATTAGTTTTTTTTCAAAGTACTACGTTTTTAGTTTTAATTATCTTTTGTATAGGATTTTGGTTTCCAATTTATTTATATTCAAATTTTAAATATTTTCTTTTTGTGTTTATTTTAGATTTGTTTATTTGTTGGATCTTTAATTTTTTACTTATATGAAATATACTTTTTCTTTATTGTTAGTACATGTTTAAAGGACTATGACTATGTGAAAACTGAATATTATTTAATATTTAGTTTATAGCCAAGAATCTTCACATAAAGAGAATGTATGAGTACCCAATGGGTTCTCATGTTTGTAGATGAAGAATACTTTCTTTTTAGACATTTATAAGCACTGTAAATTTTCAGCTTGCTTTCCCAAGTGAATTATAACAATTTTGGATTTGAAGGATGTTTAAGGCAGTGAAAAGATTTTAAATCATTCTTAATTAAAAAAGAATGTGCCACTATATAATTTTGGCTGGTGAGAAAGGAACATTCCTTCCCTGACTACATAACTAGAGTCCTCTAGTTCACAGAGAAAGGAGGTACTAGCCATCCCCAGGGTTTACTTTAGCAGCAATGGGCCTTGGCAACTCTGGTTTACACCAAGCTCCAGCAAATTGGAGCAATTGCACCAATCAGAAAGGCCTCAAGGAATTTGATTTCCTCCTCCCCCCAAAAAATAACTTAGTGAGATTAAATCCCATAAGAGATCCTAAAGCATACTTGGGGTAGATTTCCCAGAAACCATCACAGAGGAAATTTAGAACAGGTCCCAAAAGATATTTATAGTTTGACCCATACCCAAAAGGAATCCCCACTGTGACATATCTGAGAAGTGATGGTACCCCCTCTACTTGAAGATTGCCCAGAGGGAAGATCCTACCTTTTGAGTAAACTTTTTGAGTAAACATAGTAGGGCATAAAGGAATAAAGGACAATGAGTAGAAAGGATGGTATAATGAAAAAATATGAAGATTTTAGAAGTAGAAGCTCTGGGTTCTTCCCAGAGACAATGGGACAACTAAGTGGCACAGTTAATAGAGCACCTGGCCTGGAACCAGGAAGAATTCCTTTCAAATCCTGCCTCTAAAACCTCTATGTGTCCTTGGGCAAGACACTTCTGTTTGCCTCAATTTCCTTATCTGTAAAAAGGCATAATAATAGCATTTACATCTCAGAATCATTGGGAGTATTAAATGTGATCATATCTGTAAAGAGTTTAGCCTAGTGCTTTGTAAGCTATCATCATCATCATCATCACTATTCCTAACTCTGCTGTTTATTAGCTATGTGGTTGTGGGTAAAGTTATTTAACTACAATTAGTTTAAGTTTCCATAACATTCTATAAAATTGGGATAATAATTGTATTATTGACCCCCATGTAGTGATTGTGATTGAAACATTTTAAAAACCTAACACACTTTGTGAATTGTTATTAAAAAGCAGAAAGAGGTAAGGGGAGTGTTTTAGAATCTTGCAATTCTTTTAAGAACTTGAAATGAGTTTGCCAGTGTATTTGCTGGAAAACAAAATAAAACAAAACTGGTCTTGACACTGAAATAAAGTGAATCTGTACTCATCATTCATTCTGAATTCTTAATCCAGAAATCTATCTAAAAAAATCTATCTGGTCAGATAGATTAAAGATGATCTGTGAGGATTTCCTGGAAAACAGCTGCAGCCAATAGAATATTTGCTTCAACAATTCCCAGGGAACATTTTCAAGAATTATTTCTAGGGAAGCAAAATGGATGCATCTCCCTTCCCTTATTCCAGCCATCCTTTGTTTTTGTTTTTGTTTTTGTTTTTTTTACCATCAGTCTCTTTTCCTCTAATTGGTCTCTGCCTATAAACATGCTCAGGACTCTGTTTTCCCAATAAGATCATTCCTTGACCCTGACTTCCATCCCTTCAAGCTATTATCTTATTTTTTCTTTCTTTCTACTCCTCAAAAACTGTAATCTATAGTAACTAATTCTGAGTACCTGAGTAATATAGATAGTGAGGTCCTCTAGATATTCCTGCTTAAAGGAGGGTATTATGCTTTTGTGCATGAATCTCTAGAGCACTCTTGAGATTCCTTGTAAGAGCCAAGTAGATGAGAATACCTGTTGTTTAAGACTATGCTATACTGTTGGATAGACAGCCATAAAGTAGGCTCATTAGAGCTTGTATAATAGGTAGATACTGATGGTTATAGGCTCAGAACTGAATAAAATAATGAAAATGGAGCAGGTCCTTTTGAAGTGAGAGGGAAACCGTTCCCTTTACTGAAGCTGTGTTCCCTTTAAGATTATCACTCTGAAACTATATTCCTTTTTGATCTGTGATCGCTTTTGGAGTCTCAGCCCTTCCTGGGCAAGATATATCCTCCCAGATAAGTTATCTTTTGGGGGAATGCCAGAGCCTTTTATTCAATTAGAAATCCTGGTCAAAGGTTTGGAAGTGTTGTTAATTCCAAAAGGAGGTCTGGGCTGGATACCGATAAGCATGTAGGCTGGGGACCTTGGCTTCCTGAAGTCTCAAGACTCTTTTTAAAGAGCAGTTTCTGGGCTCACTCCTTGCAGAAGGCCTAAAGTAGCCTGCTCAGCTGCTAGGACCCTCTGCCTGCTGAGAAGGCAGTCTCTTCTCGGTGCCAGACTCCATTTCCCTAATAGGGCTTTGCTACTATAAAAGTCAGTCTCTTTGCAAACTGGTTTTCTGTCCAACAATAAACTTTCATTTCTGCTAATAATATTTCACGATAATTGAATTCTTTCACTTTGAACCCGCAGATGACCAGAGAGGGGTTTTTAACAACTCTCTTATTGTCTCTAACCTCATCATCATTAGGAATAGAAGGAACCTCATCATTTTCATTTCCTTCCTGGGTACTTGGGTTTGATGCTGTTTTTTTTGGCAGGGTTTCTTGTAGAACTTTGAGTCATTCTATTCTCCTTGCATCCATTCTACCCACAATCCTGATATAGATTACTATGACCATTCCTTCCCAGAATGCTATGAGTATGCAAAAACTCTAGAGTCAGTGTCCTAATCACTGTGCCACTATATCCATATCAGTGTGTTCATGGATTCAAGAAGTGTTGAAGTATGAAGAAATCAAGTATAGATCTTTTTTCTTAAATATTTCATGATATACAGGATTTGCCATTCAGTCATTTTAGTCATGTCCAACTCTCCATGATCCCATTTGGGATTTTCACCATAAAGATGTTGGAGTTGTCTATCACTTCTCCGTTTTTTTTTTTTTTTTGTTTGTTTGTTTGTTTGTTTGTTTTGTTTTGTTTTTGTTTTTGTTTTTTTTGTTTTTTTCATATATAGATGAGGAACTGAGTCAAACTGAGTTATGTGACTTATCCAGGGTCACACAGCTAGTTAAGTGCCTGAGGCTGGATTTGAGATCAGGGCCTAGTGCACTATTTACTGTGCCACAGGAATAAGGCATCAAACAGAAAAATGCCAATAGTGATAGAAACAACATTGTATAGGCCAAGGGACCACAGGCTTGGGAACCAGAATGCATTTATGTACTGTTTACATCTATATATGGACATGTGTTCTCTGTTAGAAAGAAAATAAGCTCCTTGAGAGCAGGGATTGTTTTATTTTTGTCTTTGTATCCCCAGAGATTATCACAGTAAAGGGGGGAAAAGGTGCTTACTTGATATTTGTTGACTGTTTGTTTAATTGATTAAATGACTAGCTTTGTCATAAAATCACAGAATTATAGAATTTAGTTGTGTGATCTTATGCAAGTCATAAATTCCCCAAACCTCAGTTTATTATGAGTATAGATAATTATCTATAATTTGATGATCTCTGATGCCTTCAGCTCTAAAATTCTATTATTCCATGATTTTTTTTAACAAATTGAATAAGAACCTAGAAGGCATTCTGAGCAAAATGACAGCACAAAGCTGAAGGGGATAGTTAATTTTTTGTATGACAGAATCATGATAAAAATTAAAATTATGATTTAAAGTTATTTGACTAACATAATGGTCTGAAACTAATAAAATTAAATTTACTGGATTTAGAATGCCAAAGTTGAAAGTGATGTTACAAACAATCCATTCCTATGTGTGATTGAACAATGATGTTCTTTACAATATTGACTTTAAATAGCTATTTAGCCTCCACTGTAGACCTAGAATGAAGGTGACCCACTAGTTCTACTAATTGCTAGGAAGTTTCTGACACCTCAATCTTAAATTTGTGCCAGTGCTCCAAGTTCTACTCTCCGTGGACAAACAGAATAAGTCTAATTCCTCTAATCATTTGGAAAAAAAGACTAATATATATATATATATATATATATATATATATATATATATATATATATATGTATATATATGTATATGTGTATAAATATATATATTTGTTAAAGGGGATCATAGATGCCTGACACAGATTACTAGAGATCTCCTGCCAAGATTTCTCTTTGACTTTGTATCCTTCTCACAGAAGATTGACAATAAAGGTATATTGAATTGAATTTTTTTAGGTGAAGACTTAAGTTTCATCCCTAGGAAATTGAAATCTTCTTATGCTTCAAGATGAGTTTTGACTTTCTCATTGAAACAAAGCTCCAAGTTCCCAATATAAAATCCAAAGGATCATATATTCTCTACAAGAAATTGAGACCCATCTTAGCAAGGATGTGCTAGTAAATATTTAATAATTAGGTTTGGAGGTGTGTGTCGAGAAGTCTCTGAGACATCCTTTTATAAGTTTAATTACATTATTAGCATTTTCTCCCTCATTTTCTTAAGAAGGGCAGTCAACAAAAGAAAAAAAAAACGAGCCCTGATTCATAGCAGCATTTGCTGATTTCCAAGATATTAATGCTCATACTGAAAAAAAGTTAACAGTCAGGTATTATAGATCCTACTAACCTGTTCCAGCACACCCTGCAAGGGAAGTTATTTGGCCTTAGATCATGAGGGCATAGAAGAATAAACTTAGTCAGGAGGCCTAATTTCTAATCCCAAATCTATCATTAACCAATGGGGTGAGTTTAAACAAATTATTTCATCTTGCTGAACTTCAGGATCCTCATTTATAAAATAAGAGCATTGGACTTGTTGAATTCTAAGGTGAACAGACATTTTATGAAGTTCTTCCTGTCAAGGGGAGATAAAAATGTACAGAAGGCAATAGCTCCACTCTACAAGTTCCAATGTCTCATGCCCTTCCTTTTACCCCTTTGTACTATGCAGATGGAAAAAGAAACAAATGAAGGAAAATAAACTATGTAAAGTGAAATGTTCTATAAATAATTTCTAATAAAATCACAATTAATTACTGGTTGAATATGTCTTGGCTTTTACTTTCCCCAAATGTTCTATAGCACAGGGAGATATAAAGAACATTGAGACCCTGTCTCAGTGTTCAAAAAAATAAAATGCTGAGAATATGGGTGGAGGAGAGTAGGGACGTTTGGATGGGTGACACAGTGGTTTTCATGAAATTTGTTTGAATAATGCCAGCAACATCTGGAATTGGTAGCACATCTGGTTACAGTGCAATGAAAGGAGTGTTCACTTGGCTGGGTCTTCCTGCCTTAAGCAATTCAAGAGTCTAACTGAGAAGGTATATGGTCATCAAAAATGATAGGAAAAGATAAAGAAAATGGATCTTCTTCCAAAAAAAAATGGAAGACACATTTAAGAAACCATTTCCCTGGAAATAAGGAAATCAAAGAAGAATTATCTTTCAGCTGGTAAAAGCATGATCTCATCTAGAAAACATACTAAACCTGCTAACTAGGGGTTAGAACCATAGAATTACAGAATGTTAGAGACTGGGGGATTTAAGAATATATAATCAAATTCTCTCAAAATATTGGAGAACATATTATGTGAGGATTTCATGCTATATTCCCCACTCGATGTAAGTTCCTTGGAACAAGGACTGTCTTTTACCTTTCTTCATGTCCTTAGCATTTTACACAGTGCCTAGAGCCTAGGTATCTAATTAATGCTCTGACTGACTGATTCAAAGAATATAGGGTGTTGAATCTATAGGATAGAAAACTTGGCAGTAGGGGAAAGCATGTAGTGCCTAGTATTCCTACCCCCAAATTATCTTATAATATACATATGGGTGTATATTTCACATAAATTTATATTTTGTATATTCATATTTATACATGTTATTGTTGTCTCCCTCAATAGGATGTAGGTTCCTTTAGGGTTAGAACTATTTAATTTATATCTTTGTGGCTGTAGTACTTAACCTCATAAATAATAGGCACTTAATATATACTTGTCAATTGATTCATATAAAAGGGATTCCTATTAATGTATAAGTTGTACTAAATCAACTTCAATGTCCCTTCCAAATCTGAGATTCTGTAATTCTGTGAATCAGAACGATATAGGTATAGGCCATTTAAAACTTGTGACTAAGTACAGAGAGATTGATTCAGAGCATGGATGGGTAGTGAAGAGGTGGGGATCCTTTCCTTGCACCCCGATCCTGCTCAGATATGCTTTTTCCAGTTCTGGATTGCAGGGACCTGTTCCTGATCATATGTGACTCAGCAATGAAAAGCTTGCACTGCGAGATGATAAAGAATCCCATTATAGTTATGCAAAACCAGGGGAACTGATGACAGGGATTTTTCAAAGGGAGAAACCAGTACTGTCAGTTCTCCCTTTCTGGCTGCAAATCATGTGGGACATGTGTTTCAGCAGGCTTGTGGTCACAACCATATAGAGGCTGAGCTGACTCCTGAGAAGGATCAACTGCCATCCTCCCACTCAATTCTTTGGACCTAGCTAGAAACAGTCTTGCATAATTCACAAGTGGACACCTAGTTGAGAGTTCTGACTTCTCCTTTATGAGCATCTACCGACTTATTAGCTATTCTGGTTCAGCATCCAATAAAGAGATTCTTCAAAATCTCAAATGTAAGCCCCACAAAAATGAGTCAAATGGTCAGAAGCAGGTCCCAGAACACCATGGTTACAGAAACCAGGATGGACAACTCTGAGTATGATGATAGGGGAGATAGAATGGAAGGTTCTCAATACAAAAATCTATCTAACTTTGGAAATTTGTATTGATTCCTTTACCAAAAGAATTAGCATGGGAGACAGAGTAGAGTATTAGATTTGAGTAGTCATTCAACTCATTTATTCAATAAATATTTATTTATCACCTACTACAGACATTTTTCTAAGCACTGGGGATACAAAAAGAGGCATGAGATAGCTCCTGTCCTCAAAGAATTTATACTCCAATGAGGGAGACAACATACAAACAAATATACAAGATTGCAATCTTGTATATTTGTATATTGTAAATATACAATTTTTGTATATTTATAATGAACAATTAAGCAGAACAAGAAACAATTAAAAAAGAAAAGCACTAGAATTAAGAAGGGTTAGGGAAGGCTTCTTGTAAAAAAATGGGATTTTAATTGTGACTTAAAGGAAGTCAGGGACATTATAATTGGATCGGAGGATCAAGCTCCAGTCATGGAGGATAGTCACAGAGAATGAGGAAGATTATGGTTTCAGTACTATCTATGCCATCTATTAGTTCCATGATCATTGGCAGATATTAAATATTACTTTTTCATATGGGAAATCGTTATATTCCCTAAAATTAGCTCCTCAGGTCACAGGATTACTTTCTAGGCTCAGATGAGATCATAAACAGAAGTGTCTTGCAAACTCTAAAGTGCTATTTATTTACTTATGATTATTTAGCCTGGTTTTCTGTCCAACTTCCCCAATCTTGGCTTTACAGAAGCTAAAATTCTTTCCTAGCTCTCTAAGAGGCCTGCTTCAGTCATAGAATCCCACAGCCAGTGCAAAGGGATCAGAGATAGAGTTTCCATGTATGAGAAACATTAAAAAGAACCAGTTTGGCTAGATTGTAGAGAGTGTGAAGGAAATTAAAATATAATAAGCCTGAAAGGAAGCTAAGATACAGGTTGTGAGTAGTTTTAAAAGCAAAATAAAATACTTACTATTTGATGCATTCACTTAGTCATTTAAAAAGCATTAATTAAGTACTGTGTTCTGGATACTGTGCTAAGGTCTGGGAATACAAATATAAGGAAATAGAAAGACAGTTTCTGACTTCTAGATTCTAATAGAGGAAGATAGCAAACAAAAGAAAGATGAAAAAGGGGGTAGGAAGGAAGAAAGTGGGCATGGGGCATGATGGAGAAAATGAAGAATGACTGGCTTGGAAACCCTCTTTAAATATAGGTTCTGGGAGTGATCATCCAATCAGAGGGAGTGGTCCATGGGGCTGAGGACGTCTAAGGTGTTTATTTCTGGATTGACATGATCATCCAGGTTGAAGAGTTTGTTGGGATAAGATGGAGAAGTCTGGTTTCAGGATGTAGGATACAATAGAAAGGCATTGGGATTTATTGTATAGAAGAGGGACATGGTCATATTCAATTTTAGAAAAATTATTTTGGCAACTATATTCAGTATGGATTGATGTAAGAAAAGAATAGACAGAGAGACTAATTAGAAGTTTATTGCCAAAGTTGTAAACCTGGGTTATGGAGAAGATGATGCTACATGAACAGAAGTTTGGAAGAAGGATAGATTTTGGGGAAAACCAACAAGTTCTGTCTTAGACACGTTGAGATAGAGATGCTTACTAGTTATATGACCTTGGGTATCTCTTGGAGTTTCAGTTCTAATTTCCCTTTCATTCTCTTGAAGCCCAAGCACAAATATTCTTGGGAAGGGTTCCCACTGTCCTCTCAACAATGAGAGTTATCAAGTATAAGCCTCTTTTAGTGACAATTCTTATTTTCTGATGTCTTAAAATTGTGAGCAGAAAAGGCATAAAATGATGACATCCGATGCTAGATTTTGAGACAGACATTAGAGGTCATTGCTTCCAACCCTCTCATTTTGCAGATGAGAAAACTGAGAAACAGAGCAGTTAAAGGACTTGTCCAAGGTCACATGGGCAATAAGTTTCCTAACTGGGAATTGAATGCAGAACTTTGATCTAAAGCCAACTCTCTAGCCACTGCAGCAGGGTGTGCCCTGTTATTTGAATAACAAGCTACACAGATTGAGCTTACTGTTGCAATGAATTATTCTTCAGTTCATCACATATTAAATCACCATAGTAATTGTGTGTAATGTGTTGTGAGAATGCATAATAAGTTCACACAAATACCTACAATTGGTTTGACTTTTAATAAAGGCAATTTTTCTCTTTTCATTTTATTGATTTTCTAAAGATGAGGGAAAAAAAGAGGCAAAAAATAGTCTTTGTCCTCAAAGAGCACATATTCTAATGGGAGAGACAAGATACAGAAAATGATATAAAAGAAATACACAAAAGATATATGCAGAATAAATGGAAGGTTATCCCAGAGGAAAAACATTAGCCAGTGGGATGGCCGGAAAAGACTTCCAACAGATGATGTTTGGAACTTGAAGTTTAGTCAGTAAGCTAGGGGTTCTTAACCTTTACGGTATCCTTTGTCAGTCTACTAATGCCCATGGACTCCCCAGAATAATGTTTTTAAATGCATGAATAAAATACATAAGGTTACAAAGGAAATAAAATATGTTGAAATAGCACGGCAATCAAATATTTTAAAATAAGTTCATGGACCCCAGGTTAAGAAACCTTGCTCTAACATCTTAACAGGGTCCATGTCAACATTTTCTTGAGATAAGCATGTACAGTTGTGTTTAATGTATAAGGAAACCATTTTGTCATTGTTTCAAATTACTTTAATCCAAGTGGATCAATTAGAGATGATTTATTTAGCATATTGTGATTTTAATTAAAAATAGATATTTATAGAAAAGTTTTAAGAGACTGATGACAATGATTTGGAATAGTTGCCTCACTTGATTTTCAAATCTGCTGCAGAAGGCTGCAGCTGCAGGGATATTCAGACTGAAAATGACCTCCAGGGTCAGCTCTCAGAGGTTAGATTTTCTTCCATCTGGAAGCAGCTGTTCTATAGTGGTTATAAACTCCAGCATGGAAGTCTTCCCTGTGCTGGTTATCTTGACCTGACTTTGACCAGGCTTTACTGAGGAATTATTTGCAGAGCACTGCTCTGCACTTGTGTCCAGTGGTCAGTTTACTTTCCCCTCTGTGTTCTGTGTCTTTCCTTCTAGGTTAATGTATTGGACACAGATACATAACAAATGGAGTTCATTGGTACGTGGATACTTGGTGAGAATTCCATTGTGTGCCTGTGCTTATAGTTTTTTTCTACTTTTATTGACTCTCACACATACTCTTTACTCTCATCCATACTCTTTAGTAGAGTAAAGAATGAATCTATCTGCACAAGCCCTACTATTCCGTCCTGTCTCCTACAACAAGGAACCCTTGCTGTCAATTCCTTCTCTCACTTATCTTCAATCTCTTCCTATCTATTGGTACCTTTTCCCCATGTCTCCCCATCCTCAAAAAACCCTCACTCCCTTCATCCCTACTAATTATCATCTTATTTCTCTCTGTCTTTTGAGGCTAAGTTCCTTAAGAAAGCTGTCTACATTAGGTACTTCCATTTCCTCTCCTTTCACTTTTCTCATTATTCCACTAAAACTGCTCTCTCCAAAGTTACCAGTCATCTCTTACTTGCTAAATCCAAGAGACTTTTCTCAATCATCATTCTTCTTACCTTCTCTGCAACCTTTAACTTTACTGATCACTTTCTCATTATTATTTTCTTCTCTCTAGATTTTTGAGAATCACTCTCTTTTGAGTATTTTCCTAAATGTCAGATCATTTCTTTTCAGTCCCCTTTACTGGATTCTCTTCCAGGCCAGTGGATTCTCTCTCTTTTCTTCCTGCACTCTGTACTTCTCCCTTTTATTCTTTTCTTTCTTTCTTCCCTCTTCTTCCTCTCTCTCTTTTTCCTTTCCCCTCTTTCTCTCCCTCTTTCCTTCATCTTTCCTCTCTGCTTCTCTTTTATTCTTTTCCTTCTGATCACTTCAACTCAATCTCCTTTCCTAGATCATTATTCATACAGCAGTTCCTAAATGTGGGTGTATCCCAAGTCTTTGTCTTGGCTCTTTTCTTCCTTCATTTGAGGGACCTCGTGGATTAAATTATCATTTCTATGGAGAGAGGCAATGCAGAGGAGAGTGGTGGATTTCAAGTTGGAAGACTCAGTCACTGATCATCTTCCTTGAGCTATTCCTTACTACCCATGGGATCTTGGACAAATCACATAATCTCTCTTGACCTCAGTTAAGTAGCCTGTAAAAGTGAAGAAATCAAACTAGATGATCTCTAAAATGATTCTTTCAGATCTAGATATCTTTCCTTAGTTTCCCTTATGAGTTATAGCTCCCTACCACCAACTGTCCCTTAAATAGTTTGAACTGGATAGGCTAATAACTATATCAAATTCAACATGTCCAAAACAAAACTCATTCTTCAAACTTTCCTTCAAAAATTGAGGGCACCAATATTCTGAGGGGTCCAGTTCTGCAACCTTGATTTCATCCTTGAATTGTCATATCTTGTCATTTTTACATCTACAATATTTTCTTCACTCACAAAGCTACTAAATCAGTTTAGGATTTAGTTATCTTTTACTGAGATATTTTCAATAGTTTTCAAAGGCAATGTGATATATTGGAAAGAGCACTGTTTTTCAAATCAGGAGGTCTGGGTTCCAATTCTCTCTCTGATACTACCTGTGTGACTTTGAGAAACCACTTAAAGAGCTCAAATATCAAAAATAGGGAGTTTATATTTGATCTTGAAGGTGACAGAAAGCCATTGAAATTTTTTTTTTGTTATATAGCATGATGTGTTGGAGAGACTGAAACAAGAAAGATTAATTGGGGGTTATATAATCTATGGAAGAGATAAGCACCTGAAGTATGATGGTGACTCTCTGAAGGGAAAGAAGGAGACAAATTGAGAAATGTTGTGGAGGTAGAAATGTCAGTACTTAGCCATTAATGGGATATGTTGGGCAAGAGAAATTAAGAGTGGCACATGATACTAAAATTGTAAGCCTTGATACTCTCCCTCTTCCTCTGGGAGGAAAAGTAACTAGTTTCTTTCAAGAATCATCTTAAATACAACTTCTCATTTAAATCCCTTTCTGGTCTTTCTTACCCCCTACTTATTCTTTTCCCCATGGAAATTACCTTGTGCAAGGGAGGGATGATATGACTGTCTTTGGCCAACCAACTTAGCTTATTTAAGCACAGAATACAGTTATACATTATGAGGTTCTAATATATAAACAAGATATATCTATGATCTGTGATTTCCTTTTGAGATGAAATCATCTGATTTGTGATAAAGAAAGGAACATCATGATTGACTGAAAAAACAAGCTAGCCATGTCTAGGGGGTAAGGGAGTTATAAATAACTGGACTTATTTCAACATATGTATAGTACATGAATTGAGGAATTTAGGCTTTGGGATATTTTGTGAAGGTCTGTGAAGGAGATCCTTTGGCCTGTATCAGAAGGCAGCAAGGGGAATAGGGGACTTTTCTTTCCATCTCCATTTCCTGATCAGCCACTGAGCTCTGAGGCATAGAGCCATTAGGAAGCAATGCATCCAAATAGAAACAGAACCACACAACTGAGGTCAGGAACAGAGAGGGAGTCATTTAAGGTGGAAGAAAGCTTCAGGAAGCATGACCCCTTATAGTAAAGAGTAATCCTGGCTATGGGATTAAGAAAAAGGGTTTCTTGGGGAATCCAGCTGACCAGTCCATCTAGTAGAAATACTGCACTAAAGGAGAGCTGGATAAAAATTTTATAAAGAAAAAAAAAAAAAAGACTTCCTTTCCATGCAGTACTACGAGTTTTAAGTTACCTTATACTAAATATATATCCTATACATGTGACTCACTATCATCACACTCTAAATTTAAGATTCATCCTTTGACTGTTATGCGTGTTTGTGGGAAAGTATGTCAAGAGATTTGAGTCAAGGACATTTGTTTTTATTATACCATCTTATAAAATATCTTTATATAGCAAATTGTATAGAATAAATTAAGTTTCATGTGCAATCATCCTTTTTAATGTTGTAGAAATTTGTGTTTATTCCAAAATTTTAAAAAATAAATTTTAAAACATACCTTTTCTAAAATTCAATTAAATTTACTGTTTGACTATTGGTGGAAAACACACTGGAGGGGACTCATTCACTAGCCAACAAATATTTATTATGCACCAATTATATGTCAGATAGGAATTAGCCCAAGAACCCATATTAGCAAATACTTTCTATGACTTTAACTAATAAGCCTGAGAGTGAGAATTGGGGAGCAACCCAGAGTAGTATTTTACATTTCAATCTGTTATATATTATGTTGCATTTATATTATAGGTATACATGTGTTTCATATTGCATGTATGTATACAGATAGTAGATATACAAACATGACATATTCCTATATATGTACATGTTGTGATATGGAAGCTACATGCAAGTGGCTCCTGGAGGTCTAACTCAGACCTGTAGAATAGCTCTCTTCATGTGAGAGATTGATGATGATACAAGAAGACTGAGATGTCCTCTTCCCTCTGCCTCCAATTTATTTCATTCCCATTCCTCAAGGAACATCTGCATTAGTAAAGACTGCTTTGCAACTTCTTCAAGTGTTATGATTCACAGCTGTAGAGGATCTCAGAGAATTGACCGTCCCTTCACTTAGACATGGTCCTTAACAATTCCTGTTTTTTGTTTTTTGGTTTTATAGGAGTGTGATTATTTCCCCTCTCCCCTCCTCCCCCCATAGCATTGTCAGTAAGTTTATGTATTAGCTATTATTTAAGCCCACATGCAAAGGTATCTGCATCTGCATGCTAGACAGTGCAAATTGCAATATAGCAGGTGTGTTGTGAGATGTCATGGAGGCAAACCTTCAAACGGAGAAGAGGACTATAGTCAGAACAGGCATTTTTCATAAGTCTCTCATGAGTCCTGGCTTGGTCCTTTAATGTACTGGCCCATTTAATCACTGTGACTAAAAAAATCTTACCGGGTCTCTTCTCCCTTTCCTTCCTTGCAGGTTACTGAAGGAATACTCGCATGCTTCTGCTTCTTTATTTTATATGCTTCTGGTGATTCTTGTGTCAGGGACACATGTTGTGTTATGTTGGGTGCCAAAATATAGTGTCTGGACTAGCTCTCTGGAGAACCTCTGGATAGCCTTGGTCTTGGAGTAGTGAAGTAGGCAGGAGAGTCACCAGGATGGTCAAGGATGGAGTATCTCTATTTTCAGCCCTCTCAGCCCTTACATACCTCAGGATGATTACATCATTATAGCACACTCAGTATGTGCAAACTAGAGAATCATTATCTCATCAACCACTCTGAGTATGTTTTAACTATAAGCACTCTGCTGTAAGTATCCTTTGCTTCAAGTAGAACACACATACTTTCCTTGACTTCTCAGGAAGGGAGGTGGGCACCAAAGGGAAATGGGGAGCCAAATCAGATATTGTCAGCAGGTTTTCTTTGGGCTAAAGGGTCTTATACCTTACCCAGAGTTCCCCTACTATTTGCAGCCCTCTCCATGTATATGTTTGTCTCTCCTGGTAGAATATAAACTCCTTGGAGACAGAGGCTATTTTGCTTTTGCATTTAAATTGCCAGGGCCAGAATAATGCTTCAGACACAGTAAATGCTTAATAAATACTTATTACCTTTCTGTGTGAGAGCATGAGAGATGTATGAACAGGTTTGACAATAATCAATTATTTTCCCCAAAATTATAAAGGACCCTCTAATTACCAAATCCAATGATTTTTTTTCTAGTCTCCATCTTCTTTGATACTTCAACAGCTCTTGCTAATGATACCAGATATCTCCTTAAGCTTCAAAAACTACTTTTTTCCTCCCACCTCTCAAATTCCCTATTTTTTTCACTGACTATTCTACACATTCTCTTAACATAGATGTTCTCCATGGGTTTATCCTTTGCTTTTCCCCATCTCCCTTAGCAATATCTATTTTTACAGCTTCAATGTCAACCTCTATGATCTTCATTATATTTCCTCAGATATTCTTGACCTTTCTTTAGAACTCTAGATCCTCATCTCCAAAAGCTTCTAGTACATCTCTCCCTAGATGTCAGCTTTTATATGTCTAAAACCAATCTTATTTTGTTTCCCTCAATTCTACTCCTCTTTGTGACTTCCTTCTTTCATCTCCAGCACTGCCACTTCCTTGATCCTTCTGCTCAAGTCTTGTTTTTCCTCCCATTTGGTATCAACTGCACCCAGTATGATGAATAGTCCTTTGTACTCTGGGATTGTGAGTCCTTCAAGATGATTCTCTCTTCAGGCTGGTCATAATGTTCAGAGATTAATATCTTGGTGGATTTCTTTCATAACTAAACCTTTGAGCTTGAAATGGTCTCACTCACTTGTCACACCTCTAGGACCCACTTTAAAACCAGGGTCTAGTTATACAGTATGTGTTTAGAAACCAGAAATTTTTTGTTGACATACTCAGAGTGACATGCTGTAGCTCATATGTGATGACAGCTGGGATGGTGGCCAGGTGGGTGACAGAGAACAGATTTTTACCAACAAATGTTCATATTATGTAAGTCCTGAAGAGCCAGTTGTGTGAGTGGGTGGACTGTTACTTTACTATGTGTAATGACAAGCTATCATGAAGATACTCTGAACCTTATTGGTTATTGAGTATTCCTCAAAACTATTTTTTAATGTTTCTTCCTAGGGTTACCCTTACTCTGTCACATAATAGGGGACAACTCTTTCATATTCCATTGCATTAGCCCTTTGCCTCTTCACACTATGAAATGAAATCTTCAAAATGACAAAATTAAATCAACATAAAACAAAATGTATCTCATAAGCCCTTGTTGCCTGAAATTTCACTGGTAGAGATCCCTTTAGTTAAAGATGATGACCTTTATTTAAGTGTGAACATCCTTCTAAGTGTCATATATCAAGTTGTTGTTAGTCATTTGTACCTCAAATTACTGCATAACATTTATTGAAGTATAGATTCAAGTGATACTCTGCTTTAGTCAGCTGATATCTAGAATATCATATTCTGGAGGTTACTCTTTATGAACAATGCTATTAAGTGGGAGGGGAGTTATAGAAGAACAATCAGATTTAGTAAAGATTTCGTAAAATTGAATGAACTAGGGGTGTTTAATCTGGAGAAGAGAAGAGGGTAGGAGAGAAATAAATATATTAAATACATATATCTTGGGGGTAATGGTTGCTTAATTAATGATTTTTTTCCCTTTTATAAAATGTTCACCCAACCTTTTGGGACAAGAACTCACTATTTGACAAAACTCTCAAGGAAAATTAGAAAGCAGTTTGGTAGAAACCAGGTATAGACCAACATTTCACACTATCTACCCAAATAAGTTCAAAATAAGTACATGATTTTGGCATAAAGGGTGTTATTATAATTAATTAGGAGTGCATGGAAATTTTTGCCTGTCAGATCTACGGATAAAAAAAAGAATTTATGACCAACAAGATAGGGACAATCACAGGAAGTAAAATGGATAATTGCTTACATTAAACTAAAACTTTTTTTGCCCACAAAAAATCAATGCAGCAAAGATTAGAAGTAAAGCAGGGAACTGTGTGTGTGTGTGTGTGTGTGTGTGTGTGTGTGTGTGTGTGTGTGTGTGTAAGTCATTCTTCAGTTGGTAAATTATCTGAAGACATAGACAGTTTTCAGAAGAAGAAATTAAAGCTATTTATAGTCATATGAAAATAGCTCTAAATCTCTAGTGATTAGAGAAATGTGAATTAAAATGATTCTGATATTTTGCCTCATACCTAAAAGATTGGTTAATATGATAGAAATAGAAAATGATAGATATTGGAGTATAGGTAGAAAAATTGAGACACTAATTTGTTAGTGGAATTGTGAACTGATCCAATCACTCTGAAAAATATTGTGAGAATTAATAAAAGAAAGTAGATATTACTGCTCCTTCCTTCAAAGAGCTTACAATTTAGTTATATTTGGTAGATACAAGACCCATCCACAAAAAATAATGCAATATAATAGGACGTTAGAACTAAAAAACAAAAAACAAAACAAACAAACAAACAAAAAAACAGTGAAGGCAGATAGTCATTTAAGTCTGTATCTTTATATATTTTACAAATAAGAAAAACTGAGGCCAAAAGAATGGAAATGATTTACTCAAGATTATGGTACAGTCATGAACAATACATGGGGCTCCTCACCTTGAGAACTGATCACTTTGTATCAAATCACATGTGCCATACTATAGCACCAGAACAATTGAGCAGTACCCATAGTAAGTACCATGCAGAGGTTGAGACTTACTGATCTGTTGCCATTGGGCATGGGAAATTTGAAGGCTATTACAGAGTAGGTAGCATTTTAGATGTCCTATAAACCATATTGAAAGAAAGGAGAACTTTTCCTTTGGAAATGAAATATCTCCAATCAGACAAGGGTGGGAACAGTTGGCAAATTATAAAACAAGACTGAGGAAAAAGCGTAGTGAGACCATGGCAAGAGAATCCAGCTGGATGCTTCAAAACACGAGGGAATGGGATGTTGGCGAATTTCATCTCTTTCTTAGGCAAGGATAATTCTTGTCCTGAAGTTGAGGGTGTTCAGAAAGCATATTAAAGAACCTTTAACTGAAGAAATCTCTAGTAAGCAGATCTGAAGTTCTGTTTGTGTTCTCCTGCTCTGTTGTCTACTTTCCTAATTACTGGCCTCTTCATATGATATCTTAGTGTTATTTCCATAAACATAGGGGAATGGGGCAGCTAGTTGGTGAAGCTGGTAGAATACCAGCCTTGAAGTCAGGAGGACCTGAGTTCAAATCTGACCTCAGAGACTTAGAACTTCCTAGCTGTGTGACCCTGGGCAAGTTATTTACCCCCAATTGCCTCACCAAACAAAAAGAAAAAAAAATGGGGAAATTTCTTTTTTAAATTAAAGCTTTTTATTTTCAAAACATATGCATGGATAATTTGTCAAAATCAACCCTTGCAAAACCTTGTGTTCCAATTTCCCCACTCTTTTCCTCCTCCCTTAGATGGAAAGTAATCCAATGTATGTTAAACATGGTAGAAATATATGTTAAATCCAATATATGCATAATATTTATACAATTATCTTTCTGAACAAGAAAAATGAGAAAGAAAAAAATAAAGGCAAACAACAACAAAAAGAGTGAAAATGCTATGTTGTGAACCACACTCATTTCCTATAGTCCTTTTTCTGGGTGTGAATGGCTGTCTTCATCACAAAATAATTGGAACTGGTCTGAATCATCTCATTGTAGAAGAGAACCATGTCCATCAGAACTGATCATCGTATAATCTTTTTTAAACTTTATTTTTTATTAATTTTTTTATAATTATAACATTTTCTTTGACAGTACATATGCATAGGTAATTTTTTTTTACATTATCCCTTGTACTCCCTTCTGTTCCAAATATTTCCCCTCCTTCCCTCCACCTCCTCCCCTAGATGGCAGGCATTCCCATATATATTAAGTATCTTATAGTATATCCTAGGTACAATATATATGTGCAGAACCGAATTTTGTTGTTGTTGTTGTTGCAAAGGAAGAATTGTATTGGGAAGGTAAAAATAATCTGGGAAGAAAAACAAAAACAAAAACAAAAACAAACAAACAAACAAACAATAAAAACAATGTTCACAGTTTACACTCATTTCCCAATGTTCCTTTTCTGGATGTAGCTGCTTCTGTCCATCATTGATCAGCTGGAAGTGAGTTGGATCTTCTCTATGTTGAAGAAATCCACTTCCATCAAAATACATCCTCATACAGTATCATTGTTAAAGTGTATAATGATCCCCTAGTTCTGCTCGTTTCACTCAGCATCAGTTGATGTCTCTCCAAGCCTCTCTGTATTCTTCCTGTTGGTCATTTCTTACAGAACAATAATATTCCATAACATTCATATACCATAATTGACCCAACCATTCTCCAATTGATGGACATCCATTCATTTTCCAGTTTCTAGCCACTATGAAAAGGGCTGCCACAAACATTTTGGCATTTTTCCCTTTTTTAGTATTTCCTTGGGATACAAGCCCAGTAGTAGCACTGCTGGGTCAAAGGGTATGCACATTTCGATAACTTTTTGGGCATAATTCCAGATTGCTCTCCAGAATGGTTGGATTCTTTCACAACTCCACCAACAATGTATCAGTGTCCCAGTTTTCCCACAGCCCCTCCAACATTCATCGTTATTTGTTCCTGTCATCTTAGCCAATCTGACAGGTGTGTAATGATATTTCAGAGTTGTCTTAATTTGCATTTCTCTGATCAATAGTGATTTGGAACATTCTTTCATATGAGTGGAAATAGTTTTAATTTCATCATCTGAAAATTGTCTGTTCATATCCTTTGACCATTTATCAATTGGAGAATGGCTTGATTTTTTATAAATTAAAGTCAATTCTCTGTATATTTTGGAGATGAGGCCTTTATCAAAACCTTTAACTGTATAAATGTTTTCCCAATTTGTTACTTCCCTTCTAATCTTGTTTGCATTAGTTTTGTTTGTGCAGAAACTTTTTAATTTGGTGTAATCAAAATTTTCTATTTTGTGATCAATAATGGTCTCTAGTTCTCCCTTGGACACAAACTCCTTCCTCTTCCACAAGTCTGAGAGGTAAACCATCCCCTGTTCCTCCGATTTATTTATGATTTCATTCTTTATGCCTAAACCTTGGATCCATTTTGATCTAATCTTAATATGTGGTGTTAAATGTGGGTCCATGCCTAGTTTCTGCCATACTAATTTCCAGTTTTCCCAACAGTTTTTGTCAAATAATGAATTCTTATCCCAAAAGTTGGGATCTTTGGGTTTGTCAAACACTAGATTGCTATTTTTATTCACTATCTTGCCCTGTGAACCTAACCTATGCCACTGATCAACTAGTCTATTTCTTAGCCAATACCAAATGGTTTTGGTGACTGTTGCTTTATAATACAGTTCTAGATCAGGTACAGCTAGACCACCTTCACTTAATTTTTTTTTTCGTTACTTCCCTTGAAATTCTCGACCTTTTGTTGTTCCATATGAATTCTGTTGTTATTTTTTCTAGGTTATTAAAATAGTTTCTTGGAAGTCTGATTGGTATAGCTCTAAACAAATAGATTAGTTTAGGAAGTATTGTCATCTTAAGTATATTCACTCGGCCTATCCAAGAGCACTGAATATCTTTCCAATTATTTAAATCTGACTTTTATTTTTGTGGCAAGTGTTTCGTAGTTTTGCTCATATAATTCCTGACTCTCCTTTGGTAGATATATTCCCAAATATTTTATACTATCGACCATTATTTTGAATGGAATTTCTCTTTGTATCTCTTGCTCTTGGATTGTGTTGGTAACGTATAAAAATGCTGAGGATTTTTGTGGATTTATTTTGTATCCTGCAACTTTGCTAAAATTCTGAATTATTTCTAATAGCTTTTTAGCAGAGGCTTTGGGGTTCTCTAAGTATACCATCATGTTATCTGCAAAGAGTGATAGTTTGATTTCCTCATTTCCTACTCTAATTCCTTGAATCTCTTTCTCGACTCTTATTGCCGAGGCTAGAGTTTCTAGTACTATATTGAATAGTAATGGTGATAGTGGGCAACCTTGTATCACTCCTGATCTTATAGGGAAAGGTTCTAGTTTATCTCCATTACATATGATGTTTACTGAAGGTTTTAAATATATGCTCCTTATTATTTTAAGGAATAGTCCATTTATTCCTATACTCTCAAGCGTTTTTAGTAGGAATGGATGTTGGATTTTATCAAATGCTTTTTCTGCATCTATTGAGATGATCATATGGTTTTTATTAATTTGATTATTAATATGGTCAATTATACTAATAGTTTTCCTAATATTAAACCAGGCCTGCATTCCTGGTATAAATCCCACTTGATCATAGTGTATTATCCTGGGGATGATTTTCTGAAGTCTTTTTGCTAATATCTTATTTAAGATTTTAGCATCAATATTCATTAAGGAAATTGGTCTATAGTTTTCTTTCTCAGTTTTCGATCTACCTGGTTTAGGTATCAGTACCATGTCTGTGTCATAGAAGGAATTTGATAGGACTCCTTCAATCCCTATTTTTTCAAATAGTTTACATAGCATTGGAGTTAGTTGTTCTTTAAATGTTTGGTAGAATTCACATGTAAATCCATCTGGTCCTGGGGACTTTTTCTTAGGAAGTTGGTTAATAGCTTGTTCTATTTCTTTTTCTGAGATGGGACTATTTAGAGTATTTACATCTTCCTCTGTTAATCTGGGCAAGCTATATTTTTGAAGGTATTCTTCCATTTCATTTAAGTTATCGAATTTATTGGCATAAAGTTGGGCAAAGTAGCTCCTAACTATTGTTCTAATTTCCTCTTCATTAGTGGTGAGTTCACCCTTTTCATTTTCAAGACTAACAATTTGCTTTTTCTCTTTCCTTTTTTTAATCAAGTTTATTAAGGGTTTGTCTATTTTGTTGGTTTTTTCATAGAACCAACTCTTAGTTTTATTAATTAATTCAATAGTTTTTTTTACTTTCATTTTATTAATCTCACCTTTTATTTTTTGAATTTCAAGTTTTGTGTTTGTCTGGGGGTTTTTAATTTGTTCCTTTTCTAGCAATTTTAGTTGTAAGCCCAATTCATTGGCCCTCTCTTTCTCTATTGTATGCAAGTAGGCTTGTAGAGATATAAAACTTCCCCTTATTACTGCTTTGGCTATATCCCACACATCTTGGTATGATGTCTCATTATTGTCATTTTCTTGGGTGAAGTTATTAATTATGTCTATGATTTGCTGTTTTACCCAATCATTCTTTAGTATAAGATTATTTAGTTTTCAATTATGTTTTGGTCTATTTTCCCCTGGCTTTTTATTAAATATAATTTTGATTGCATTGTGGTCTGAAAAGGATGCATTTACTATTTCTGCCTTACTGCATTTAATTTTGAGGCTTTTATGCCCTAGTATATGATCAATTTTTGTATAGGTTCCATGAACTGCTGAGAAGAAAGTATGCTCCTTTCCGTCTCCATTTAGCTTTCGCCAAAGATCTATCATATCAAACTTTTCTAGTATTCTATTTACCTCTTTGACTTCTTTCTTATTTATTTTGTGGTTTGATTTATCTAATTCTGAGAGTGCAAGTTTGAGATCTCCCACTATTATAGTTTTGCTATCTATTTCTTCTTGCAGCTCTCTTAATTTCTCTTTTAAGAATTTAGATGCTGCACCACTTGGTACATATATGTTTAATATTGATACTGCTTCATTATTGATGCTACCCTTTAGCAGGATATAATGCCCTTCCTTATCTCTTTTAATTAGATCAATTTTTGTTTTTGCTTGATCTGAGATGAGTATGGCTACTTTTGCTTTTTTGGTTTGCCTGAAGCCTAATAGATTCTGCTCCACACTTTTACTTTTAGTTTGAATGTCTCACCCTGTTTCAGGTGTGTTTCCTGTATACAACAGATAGTAGGATTCTGACTTTTAATCCAGTCTGCTAACTGCTTCCTCTTTATGAGGCAGTTTGCCCCATTCACATTTATAGTTAGAATGACTAATTCTATATTGCTTGCCATCCTATTAACCCTTGCTTATGCTTTTCTCCTTTCCTTACCTCTTACCCCCCTACCCAGTATTAAACTTGTGAACACCACTTGCTTTTCACAGCCCTCCCTTTTTAGTATCCCTCCCCAACCTTAAAGTTCCTCCTCTTATTTTACCCCTTTTCCTCACAATTTCTGTATTCCCTTCCCCTTAGCTTACTCCTTCCCTTTCACTTTTCAATGAAGTGGAAGAAGTTTCACCATAAATCGAATATGTCTATGGATACACACTATGTTCATCTCCCTCCTTTCTTTCTCTCAGATATAATAGGTTACCTTTGCCTCTTCATGAGATGTAGTACCACCACTTTACACTTTTTTATGATATAATTTCCTTTCCACCTCTAGTTTCTAAGACAAATTGTACATATGTTCTTTACATATTTTTTTTTGGCAGAAGTATACTTCTCAAGATTTCTTTTTACCTTTTTATAAATCTCTTGAGTTCTGTATTTGAAGATCAAACATTTTATGTAGGTCTGGTTTTTTCATCAAGAATAGATGGAATTCATTTATTTCGTTAAATGTCCATCTTCTTCCTTGGAAAACGATGCTCATTTTTGCTGGGTAAGTTATTCTTGGCTGCATACCAAGTTCCTTAGCTTATTGGAATAACATGTTCCAGGCCCTTCGTTCTTTTAATGTGGACACTGCTAGATCCTGGGTTATCCTTATTGTGGCTCCTCCATATCTGAATTGATCTTTTCTAGCAGCTTCCAATATTTTTTCCTTTGTCTGATGGTTCTTGAACTTGGCCACTATATTTCTTGGCGTTTTGATTTTAGGGTCCCTTTCAGTAGGTGATTGATGAATTTTTTCAATGTCTATTTTACCCTCTGTTTCCAAAACATCTGGGCAGTTCTCTTTGATAATTTCCTCGAAAATAGCGTCCAAGCTCTTTTTTTCCTCACATTTTTCAGGGAGTCTGATTATTCTCAAATTGTCTCTCCTGGATCTGTTTTCTAGGTCTGTTGTCTTTCTAATAAGGTACTTGACATTCTTTTCAATTGTTTCATTTCTCTGGTTTTGCTTGACTACCTCTTGGTTTCTTCTTGAGTCATTCATTTCTACTTGTTCAAGTCTAATTTTCAATGATGTATTTTCTTCACTCATTTTTAAATATCTTTTTGTAATTGTCCAATTGTGTTTTTAAGTGAGTTTTTTTCTTCTATGGAATTTTTTTTCCATTTTATTTTTTAGAGAGCTGATTTCTTTATCCAGCTCATTAATCCTGTTTTCCTTGGAGTTGTTTACCTTTTCCAATTCACTAATTTTATTTCTCAATGATTTGATCTCTTTATCCACTCTGGATGACTTCTCCAGGCTCTCTTGCCAAGCTTCCCTTTCCTTTTCCCATTTCTCTTCCAGTTCTCTTGTGAGAGCCTTTTTGATTTCCTCTATGAGGTTCTTTTGTATTGAGGAGCAGCTCATATCCCCCTTAGGGGATTCCTCTGGGGACAGTCTGTTTTTAGTCTCCTCAGTATTTGAAGTCTGCTCTCTCTCCATACAGAAGCTGTCAATGGTTACAGCCCTTTTGAATTTTTTGTTCATTTTGTCAAGAGCAGAATGGAAGAAAACAAATTGACAAGAGAAACAATTGGTCTGTTTTGGGGGGGATGGGGCCGGATGGTATTAATGGGCTTCCTCTACAGACTGGGGGTAGGGCAGCAGAGAGCCACTAACAGGAAAGTGATGGCTGCACTGCGTCTGTGCTCTGAGGCTCTGAGAACGCGCTGAGTCAGTCCAGGTGGGGGTGGGGGTGGCCGGTTCCTGGAGACGCTAGCTTTCTGGAGTTTTAATCTTCACCTCCGGTGTTTACACCCTCTCTGCTGCTCCTGGCTTGCTGCCAAGACGGAACATCCACACTGGATGAAAAGCCTTTTCACACAAATGGCAGAGATTGTACCTCTCCCCTCTCCGGTCTGAGCTGTGTGCACTGTCTGTCTCCCTCTGGCTTGCCTGCCCTCAGTCTGAGCCTTGTGAGATGGGGACCAATTCATATCACCCTTTGGGACTTCATCTGGAGAAGATCTGCTTTTAGTGTCCTCAGGAGTTACTCCAAAACCAGTTTGGAGGCTTAATTTGATGTTAGTTTAAAGGACATCTGGGAGAGGTCACATAAAGACATGTCTCCTCTCCACCATTTTAGCTCTGCCCCCAACCAAACACTTTCTTCAGTTGTTATTTCAAGGATTTTCTGATATTCTTATAACTCCAAAGGTCAATGCAGGTGGTGTTTCTTTGTGAAGAAAAGAGCCAGTTTTGAATATAGTTGAATTCTACTCCATTAATAAATAGAAAGCTGTCTACTTAATCTAATCTACACAAATCATTGAATATGAAACCAAAAGCTGACTTGTCAATCTGTTTCAATCAAGATTACTTTTTCCTAAATAAGATCTATTGTTCTGATTGTAGCCAAGTAAAGGAAAATGAGTTATTCTAAATCTCAAAACTCCTCTCACTCTCAATTCTATTCTCTGATTTCAACTAAGCTGAAAGTTTTCAGTGGTTTTCAGTGTTAACCAGAATACTGATAAATATGGCTGAGTAAATAGGCTCATAAAACTCTCCTCAATGGAGTATTGATGATACCTATCATCATGCCATTCATATTATGGCCAAGCAGGAAAGCTTCTAATAGGGAATGAAAAATGAGGGTTTTGAATGAGAAGGATGGTGATTCCAAGTTTGCCCATTTCAAATTTTGGTAGTTTAAAAAAATCTTCACAAAAATTCTACTCTGATGTCTTCATGGAGTGACTCACACTTCTTGGAAGCCATGATAGCAGAGGACAAGCTTTGGAATGCTGGAAAAGCAAAAAGGTTTGTAGTAAGTTCCCAACAACAAGAGGTAGCTGTAATTAAGACTTGCTAAATCCAAAGAAACTTATTACCTGAAGACTGATCCATAGGTCATTAATTCTTTAAAAATCTAAAATAGATTAAAATACAAAATGAACTTAATTTCTATGCATTCCCTTTCTGCTATAGCATTGATGATAGTGGAGTGATGGGGAAGGAAGCTTAAAAATAACACATGGTTTTTAGACAGCATATAAACATTAATTTCCTTTCTGAGAATATAAATGTGGGATCTATGTCTAAGAAACAACAAATTAATATACTTTGAGAGGAAGTACATGAATATGAATATTCTACTGAACACAAAGTCAGAAAATGTAAAATAGAAGGACAGTGGGAAGTTCTATTCTAAGAAAAGAAGCTGTCAAAATTGGATTTACATGATATCTCAAGGCAACCAGCAATATCATTTTCTGGAATATTCATCTCATTATACAGATCTTTCACTGCGTAAAAAAAGACCACCAACAAGGTAATGACAATTTATTTACCAACCTCAGGTGCAGAGGATGAAGAGAGAAACTATATGAAGAACTTGACAAAGAAATCCAAACCAACTCAACAATAATAGCTATTATTTACATAATGCTTTAAGATTTGCAAAGCATTTTACATACGTTACCTCTTTTGATCCTCAAGAGAATCCTGGGAGGTAGATATTGTTGGCATTATTCCATTTATACAAATGAGGAAATCATGAAAAGTTAAATGACTTACTAGTAAGTGTCTGAGGGGTTTGGATCTTTCTGTTGCTCACTCTAGCCCTCTGTCCACTCTGCATCTATTTAAAGGCCAAAACTTGGTGAAGGAAGGCATGAGAAAAGAAATGTACTCTTAACAATGAGAGGTTGGGTGTCTTGCTCAGTCCCAAAGAGCTCTAATGAATCAGAAGGAAGACTTGAGTCTGGGTCTTTTTGAACTTGAAACTAATTCTCTATCCCCCTAGTTCTTAACAGACAAGAAATGATTGGTTACCGAAGTGGGAGTAATTTAAAATGAATATCTGTCTAGATAGAGTCATACCATCAGATCACTGAAGAAAATACAAAAATCAATATTAAAGTAGGAGAGAGCCTAAAATAATTAAAAGATAGGATATATTTCTGCAACAACTCAAATCTGAGCTATTTAAATAAGATATCAATATTACTAACATGGGAAATCAATAAAGAAAAAGACATTGACATGGACTATCACTGTTTCTTACAGAAGTTTTATCAAAGGAAATCAGTCACCACAATCAGATAATTGGCTGAACTATTTTAAGTAGCAAACAGCTTTTCTTGGCACAGATACTGGAGTAGTTAGCCATTTTCTTGGCTAAATCAATTTACAGATGAGGAACGGAGGCAAACAGAGTAAAATTGGGGGTTTTCTTGGCAAAGATACTGGAGTGGTTGGCCATTTCCTTCTCCAGCTATTTTTCATATGAAGAAACTGAGGTAAATAGGGTTAAATGACTTACCCAGGATCACACAGCTGTGTTTGAGGCCAGATTTAAGCTCAAGAAGTAGAATCTTAACATTCTAATGTACCAATTAGCTGCTCTGGAATTCAGGAAGACCTGAGTTCAAATCCAGCCTCAGACACCTAACTTAGTGTGACTATCAGCAAGTCACTTAACCTTGTTTGCCTATGGAAAAGGAAACAGCCAAGCACTTCAGTACCTTTGCCAAGAAAACCACAAAGTTTGATTCAAAGGGTCAAAGAAGGGCCAGACACTACTTAACAAACCAGCAAAAGATTACAGACTTTGAGTAACAAATCTACTTATGAAAAGGCCAAAAAAGCACCTAAAACAGAAACAGGGTACCTACCTCACAGCATAGATGCTTTTAAAAAATCCTTAATTAGCCATCAAATTTCCCAAACTTTTATTCCTACTGCTTAGTTTACAATGTGGCAATGGCTATTTGCCCCATAATTACCAAATAGCTGCAAGGAATGAATTGCCCAGCTATTTAAACTCTTAAGATTCTCATATTGGTCCAAGCAAATGGAAAGGTTGTGGGAAAGATGGAGAGTGAATGATATGCCAATCTCCAGAGTCTAATTTCTAGTCTCTACAGACAGTTCAACAAGTTTCCTGTATTTTTCATATGCAAATAAGCTACTCAAAACCTCACATCCTTTATGAGTTGCAAATGATCCTACTCAACCTGGGATATCCTTTACTAGGAACAAAATGATTAACTCAAATCTGAAAGGGCTTCACCCTTTATATGGTGAAAATGCATAACTCATTATCTCTATTGCTTGCCCCTTTGCCCTGCAAATTTGACAAACTCCGAGATTTTGTATTACATTTAAATTATTATTAACTAACAGAATCATAAATTTACAACTTATATCTAAGGATTTTATTGAAAAATTATAGAATAGTTTTGTCTCTTCCCCTTTGTTATTGAATTTTTAGGCTGAAATACTGTCCCAAAGAAATGAGATATGATGAACAGAGTTGATATCTTTATTCATCAAATTCATAGTATATTGTACCAAATGATGGTCAGAAATTTACTAATTTCTTTATTAAGACAAAATTATATTTGAAAGGGATTTTATTAAACTTGATGAGATCATAGCATCTCTTTTCTGGGAGATTTTAGCAAGCCAAGATATTGGAAATGATATCTGAAGATATTTGCTTTGTGAAGAGGACGATGAATGAACAGATGGATGGATGGATGGATGGTTGGATGGATGGAGTAACTTTAAAAAATTATTCTCTAATAGAATGGAAAGAACTCAAACAAGAACTGCAACCACATGATATATAGAGAAAGGAACACTGTTATTTAGAGTGAAAAGATCAGAGTTCAGATCCAAGTTCTTCCATTAATCAGCTATGGTTAATAAAGCAAGTCATTTGATGTCTTAGGGCCTTAGCTCTTCATCTGTAAGACAAGAATTGGACCAGATTCAAAGCAGTCCCAATAGACTTTGGACAGAAAATGCCATCTGCACCAAGAAAAAGAACTAAGGAGATTGAATGTAATTCAATACATGCTATATTACTTCTTTTTTCTGTTTTTTTCCCCATGGTTTTTTCCCTTTTGCTTTGAATTTTCTCTCCCAAAATGATTAATAAAGCAATGTGTGTTTAAAAAAATAAAGAAAAAGAAAAAAAAAACAATTGGACCAGATAATTTGATTCATCAAACATATGTTTCAGTGACATATGACTGGGTCTTGAATGTCCCATAAAGAAGTTTAGACCTCATTTGGTAGGTAATAGGGCGTTAATGAAGATTTCTCAGCATTTGTATAAAATGACCAGATTGTTGTCAAGGCTCAATCTGGCAGACTGCTACACATTTCTCAGTTTTTTGAAACTGAACATTTCCCTTATTTCCAATTCATTTAACCCCCTGAAACTTCCTGAATGAAATTCACCACCATGGTTTTTTTGGGGAACTTTAATTGCCTACCACTTTATCATTGTCTAGTGGTCTTAAGCTACATTTTTCTACGTGTGTAACTAATGACACTTAGGCTATATAAGAAGTAGAAATGCCCAAAGCAAGTTAAAGAATCATTCCCTTCTACTCCATCCTAGAAAGAATATATTTGGAGTATTTGATATAGATGTATGTATCTCACTTTAGTAATAATGTGAACATTTGAAAGTTAAGAAACCTGGGGAGTCCATGAATACCCCCAAGTTGTGGTATATGGATGAATTTCAGGGAGTTTGTGAGCTTGAATGGGGAAAAATACATTTATATTTGAGTATAATTGAATATGACATATTTCAATATAATATTTTATAAATGCATTTGTTTCATTTTATGCATTTAAAAATTAATTCTTATGAGATGTCTACAGGCTTCACCAAGGTCTTCACCTTAAAAAAGAGTTACAAAAAAAGAATAAGAAAACTTTTGTGTCCATGACATTAAAAAAAGATAAAAAACCACTGTGCTGGAATGTTTCCAGACTGTTGATAAAGGGACTGGTGATTGTGCCACATGAGGATCAGTTAAAGGAACTGGTAATGTTCAGCCTGAAGAACACTTTGGAGATGAAGAGGATGAAGGATATGACAGCTATATAATAATAATAGTAACAACAATAGCATTTATATAGCACTACCATGTACTGGGTACTTTACAAATATATCTCAAGTTATCCTCACAATGCCCCTGGAAAGTTGTTGGTGGTATTATTATTATTTTATTATTTATTTTATAGATGAGAAAATAGAGGCAGACAGATATTCAGTAATTTGCTCAGGATCACGCAGATAGCTAGCAAGTCTCTAAGGCCATTTGAATTCAGATCTTCCTTACTCTAGGAACTCTATTCACCACTCTGCTCCTATATTCAAATAAATATTCTATCCATGTATTTGAAAAGCTGTCCTAAACAAGAGGGATTAGATTTGTTTTGATTGAGATCCTCCTTATCCCATTGCCTGGCAAAACGCAGACCAATTTATCTGGAAGAAACAGAGACAAAGATTTATGTCTCAACAGGCAGAACTATCAGAAATTCAACAGTCTGTCTCCAGGATTATTGAGTTTCCTTTCATGGAAGACCTTTAAGGAAAAGCTGAATGCCTCTTTGTCAGGGATGATGTAGAGAGTATCAATAATTTTTGTTGGATCTCTTAAATCCCTTGAACTTCTGTGATTCTGTGATTCAATGAAACACAAGGAAAAATCATCAGCAGAGCTAAAAGCTATAATCGGTGAGAATCAATGTGAGAATTTTTCATGTTTCAGGGACATTAGCTGTTGACTGAGGATACTCCAGACCTAATAACGTATCTCTGAACCTGATTGGCAATCTGAGGCCCCAAATCTATCAAACTCAATCCCTAATTACCTTTTCCTCTTTTTTCACTTGCTGTTACTGAAACTGGATAACTGTTTTCCTTTCTTATCCATGTTTACTCATAATATTTATGGAGAAAGAAAGACTTTATAACTAAATAGGAGATAGAGAATATTATGAGATGAAAGATGTATAATTTTGATTACATTAAATTTAAAAGTTTTTACACACAGTCAATACAATCAATATTCTAAGGGAAGCAGAAAGATGGAAAACAATTTTCAGAGTCAGAGTTTCTCATAAAGGCTTCATTTTTCAAATTTACAGAGAGCTGAGTTAAAGTTATTATTTATTTATAATTGATAATGGGTAAATGGTCAAAGGATTAGAACAGGTAGTTTTCAGATGAAGAAATTAAAGCCATCGATAATCACATTAAAAATACTCTCACTCACTATTGATGAAAAATGCAAATTAAAAAAAAAACTCCATCTCAAATCTATCAGATTGGTTAGTATAACAGAAAAGGAAAGCAATAAATGTTGGAGAGGATGTCAGAAAATTGGAACACTAAAATGTTATTGGTAGAGTTGTGAACTGATACAATCATTCTGGAGAGCAATTTGGAACTATGCCCAAAAAGCTATTAAACTGTTCATATGCCTTGATTCAGCAATACTACTATGAGATCTGTATTCCAGAGAGATCATTTAAAAAATGGAAAAGGACTCATATAAACATATAAAAATGTTTATAGTGTCTGTCTTTGTGATGGCAAAGAATTAGAAACTGAGGGGATGCCCATTAATCGGGGAATTGTTGAGCAAAGTGCAGTATGGATGTAATGGAATACAATTGTTCTATAAAAATTTTTGAGCAAGCAAATTTCAGAAAAAACCTAGAAAGGCTTATCTGAACTGATGCTGAGTGAAGTGAGCAGAACCAGGGGAATATTGTTCATAGTAACAGAAACATTGTACAAATGACCAACTTTGATAGACTTTGCTCTTCCCAATCTAAGACAATTCCAAAACATTCCTGATGAGAAATGCTATCCACATCCAAACAAAGAACCATGGAGTCTGAATGCAGATTAAAGCCTATCCTTTTCACTTTTTTGGATTGTTTTTTCTTTCTCATGACTAACATTTTTAACATAATTATACATGTGCCTAACCTATATTGCTTTCTTGGAGTAAGGGGAGGGAGGGAGAAAAAATATAAATCAAAATCTTACAAAAGTAAATGTCAAAAACTAATAAATAAAATTTAGAAAATAAACAATAAACTTCAATACAGATATGATATAAAAGAAAAGAGCTAGTAAAAGAAATGTACACGGTTTTTGTGTAATTGGGTACTGGCACAGACACAGAGTACATCAGTGTGCTTACTTGAAGGATGTTCCCCACATGAGAAGGCTACTTCCAGGAGACTTCTTTTAGATGTGATGAAAGTGCCTAGGAGAAACATTGAGGCATGAATTAACATTATTTAATAGGTTCCAGTCAGCTAATCCTATAGTAAATTGCACCACAAGACTTTTTCATTGGCTGCAGAAGCATTTAGATTCTTTTTTTGCTCTTTGATTGCTTGCTCTGGATTTGATTGCTTCATTGATGCCATGCAATAAGAAATGATGCTATCATGGGAGAAGATTTGAGCCCTGTCCCCAGTAAGACCAATATATAGTTCCATGGAAATAGGTCTTGGTTTTTTTGCTTTTGTGCTATGTTCTTTTCCATTTGAAGGGAAGGAGATGAATCTAGAGCTTTGAAAAGTCAAGAAGACAAACAGGTAGGATTCTCTGGGAGTCAGAGTCCATGGTAAATTTTGCAGACTACTTAATATAGATACCTCAAGGCAAAGAGTGACCTTTAAAAATCATCTCCAATCGATATAATGAGGTAATAGAGGTTACACTCAAGAACCAAAATAAATCTTTTTTCTCCCTATCTTTTTTCTCCTCATCTATAACTCATCAAACACAGATATTCCAATACCCTCTGATCATGAATGGCCATTAATGTTTAGACCTTACTTGGTAGGAATGAAAGGCAAGATCCAGAAGAGAGCTTAGAGATCTAATAGTCCAACCTCATTTTCATATGAGAAAACTGATACCTAACACAGTTGTAGTTATCTCTCTAAGGCCACACAAATAATTATTTGTGATTTATTAATTAGTCTATTTGAGACAACCTTGGGGCACTGATTGATAAGACGAAAGAAAGAGAAAGCGAGAGAGAGAGAGAGAG